>NW_006921736.1:6665140-6673495 GCF_000298275.1 Orycteropus afer afer | reverse complement strand
CGTTTTTGTGTGTGGTGTGTGGTATCAAGTTTTTTTTTTTTTTTTAAGACTCAGCTCAAATGCCACTTCTTTAGAGCTTTCTTTGATTTCCCTCAGGTTGAGACCACTTGCCCTCCAGCCTGTGTGCACAGAACTTCAGGTGCATGGCTCTATTATAGCACCACCCTTGTCCATCTGCCTTCATATATTGCAACTCCTGAAGAGTGGGAAAATGATTTATTCATCTGAGTATCTCACCACTCGATTTGATTCTCGTACAAAATAAGCTCTCCTATATGTGACAACTCCTTTCATCTGCTCGCCTCATCATCCCATTCCCAAGCTTTTTCTTTAGGCTAATTCTCTCTAGTTCTTTCCATCCTTATTAATAGACATGCTTCTAATACGCTTTCCTAACCTGGTTACTCTGAGTTCTTTCCTTTGCATAAGTTCTGATTAGCCAATCTTAATCATGAAATCTGAGGCCCAGTAAAGTGTGATTTAATTTGTCACCAATGATTCCTATCTGTATCTCTAAGCACAATGCCTGAGACCTAACAATACCTCAATAAATGTTTGTCATTACATCTAAATAAGCACAAACATACACTACATGTACTACATGTACCTACACTCATCACACTAGAGCAGGATTACTGTCTTATTTTTCTTTCTAATTTTATTGTGCATTGGGTGTAAATTTACAGAGTAAAATTTGTTTTACATTCAACAGTTCATGTATATTTGATTTCATCCCCCAATTACCATCCCCAACCATAACAACCTCTCCTCCCCTCCCATCCCTGTGACTACCCCCTTCCTGTGCCCTTCTTAACTATGCATTCCTCTCTGTCCAGATTTTCCTGTATGTTAATGCTGCCCCTCTGGTGCTCCATGGCCGATTGCTCCAAGGGGTATATCTTGCTCTGGAGTAGGTGTTCTGCATGTAGGTCTTTCTACTGTTGGGCTGAGAGCCAATCTACTGGAGTGAGTCCAATTCCAGGCTCGAAGGGTAACCTGGGGCCATAATCTTGGGGATCCACCAGACTCTATCTGACCAGTAATTCTGGTCATTTCTAAGTGATTTTGAATTTTATTCCACATTTTTCCTCTCACTCTATCCAGGATCTCCAGTTTTGATCCCTTTCTGAGTGGTTGGCATTGGTGGCTGGTCACGATCGAGTTCTTCTGGTCTTGGAGTCCATCATATGCTTGGACTAATCATTTCCAGAGCCTTTGATTTTCTTCACTCCTCTTTGCTTCAGATGAGAGGAGATCAATAGTTGCATCTTAGATGGCTGCTTGAAAGCTTTTAAGACCCCAGTTGCTACTCATCAAAGTCAGTTGTGGAACAAGACTTTTATGTACTATGTTGTGCCAATCGAGCTTGGTGTCCCCTGAGACTATGGTCCCGAGTTGGCAGGCCCAGTGATTTTCCCTCTCAAGGTGTTAGTTTGTCTCTGAGAGTTTACTCCAACTCTGTCTTCTGTTGCTTCTGTAATGTGTGGGGCTAATTTTGTAGCACAACTGCATATGTAAGATTATCTTCAGCTAAATCTATCCTTGGTCTAGGGTATTTTCTTATTCACCGACCCTCATCTGATCTTCTCACTTGTCTATGCATTTATCTGTAGCCTGGTGTTTGATGTTAGTGGTAATGCAGTATTGTGCATGTACTGTTACTTGCCTCTGTTGTCTATATATTATGTACACATTTCAGGGTCCTTTCTTACCCCAATGTCATGCTGGTCACAGACTCTTTCCATACCATCCCTCCTCTCTCCCAAATTAATGTGTAACCCCCAACAAGTCCAAACTTTTCTTTCCCCTTCCCTCCCATCCCCAGTAACCTACACAGTGACTTTCTTTCTCTAAGTAAACTTTTCTTTGACTTTTTACAGTAATGGGCACATGCAGTATTTGTCCTTCTGCGATTGACTTCTTTCACTCAATATAATGTCCTCCAAATTCATCCACATTGTGAGATGATTTGTGTATTCTTCGTTATTCTTTAATGTAGCATAGTGTTTCATTGTGTGAATGTACCACAGTTTGGTTATCCATTCATCCGTTGCTGGGCATTTAGGTTGTTTCCAGTTCTTTGCTATAGTGAATTGTGCTGCAGTGAACTGGATGTGCATATGTCTGTTGGTATCCTGTCTCTCACCTCTTTAGGATATGTTCCTAGTAATGGAATTGTTGGATCAAATGGTATTTCTATTTTCAGTTTTTTAAGGAAATGCCATACCATTTTCTAAAATGGTTGTTCCATTTTGTAGTCCCACCAGTATGTATGAGAGTTCCAATCTCTCCACAATCTTGGCAGCATTTGTTATTTTCTGTCTTGTTGAACTTTGCTATTATTGCTGGGGTGAGATGATATCTCATTGTTGTTTTGATTTGCATCTCTCTAATGGCTAATGATCATAAGCATTTCCTCATGTGTTCCTTGGCCACCAGTATATCATCTTTAGTGAAGTGTCCGTTCACGTCCCTTGCCCATTTTTGAATTGGATTGTCTGTCTTTTTGGTGTTGAAGTTTTCTATAAATATTGGAGATAAGTCCTTTTTCACATATGTCATAGGTAAATATTTTTTCCCAATCTCTAGATTCTCTTTTTGCCTTTCTGGAGAAATCTTTTGATGCACATAAGAATTTAATTTTTAAAAGGTCCCAGTCATCTAGCTTCTCTTTCACCTCCTGTGCATTCTGGGTTATGTTTGATAGTCTATTATGCCATAAATTAGAGCCCCTAGATTTGCCCCGATTTTATCTTTGATAAGCTTTACAGTTTTGGGTTTTACATTTAAGTCTTTGATCCAACTTGAGTTTGTTTTTGTGTATGGGGTGAGGTATGGGCTTTGTTTCATTTTTCTGCAATTTTGCAGATATCCAATTTTGCCAGCACCATTTGTTAAAGAGACTATCTCTCCTGCATTTAATGGGTTTTCGTCCTTTGCCAAAGATCATCTGTCCAAAGATGGGTGAATGTATTTCTGGGTTTTCGATTCTGTTCCATTGGTGTATCTGTCTATCACTATCATTGTACCACTACCACACTGTTTTTAACTACTGTGGCTGTAGAGTAGGTTTTGACATTTGGAAATGTGAGACCTCCTTCTTTGTTTTTCTTCTTCAGCAGTACTTTGCTTATCTGAGGTCTCTTTCCTTTCCATATAAAATTTATGATTGTTTTTTCCATATCCTTAAAAAATGTTGATGATATGTGGATTGAGTTTGTATTGGATGTGTAAATTGCTTTGGGTAATATTGACATTTTCACAATATTCAGTCTTCCTATCCATGAACAAGGCAAGTTCTTCCATTTATATAGATCCTTTGTAGTTTCTTGCAGTAGTGTGTTATAGTTTTCTTTGTATACATCTTTTGTGTCTCTGGTAAGATTTATTTCTAAATATTTTATCTTTTTGGTAGCTATTGTAAAGGAGCTCTGGTAGCATAGTGCCTAAGGCACTTGACTGCTAACCAGAAGGCTGATGGTTCAAACCCACCAGCCACTCCTCATGAGGAAGGTTGGGCAATCTACTTCTGTAGTGATACCGCCTTGGAAACCCAAGGTGTTGTCACTATGAGTTGGGGCTGATTGGACACCACATAACAACAAGAATTGTAAATGGTATTGTTTTCCTTATTTCCTTTTCAGAGGCTTCCTTTTGATGGAGAGGAATCCAACTGACTTTTGTGTGTTGACTTTGTACCCGCCACTTTGGTGAACTGTTCTATTAGTTCCTGTAATTTTTTTGCCGAGTCTCTTCGGTTTTCTATACATAGGATCATATCACCCATAAATAAAGATAGACTTACTTCTCTTTGACAATATGAATACCTTTGATTTCTCTTTCTTGCCTTATTGCCCTGAGGGCTTCCAATACAATTTTAAATAGAAGTGGTTTTCAAGGGCATCCTTGTCTGGTTCCCATTCACAAGGGGAATGCTTTGAGTCTTTCCCCCTTAACAATAATGTTGGCTGTTGGCTTTGCATATATGCCCTTTTTCATGTTGAGGATTTGCCCTTCTATCCCTATTTTGCTCAGATTTCTGAACAGGAACAGGTGTTCAATTTTATTGAATGCCTTTTCTGCACTGATTGATATAGTCACATGGCTCTTTTATTTTGTTTATGTGGTGGATTATATTGATTGTTTTTCTGATGTTGAACCATCCTTGCATACCTGTATGAATCCCACTTGGTCATGATGTATTATTATTATTATTATTTTTGATGTGTTGTTGGATTCTGTTGCTTGGATTTTGTTGAAGATTTTTGAATCTGTGTTCTTGAGGGATATTGGTCTGTAGTTTTCCTTTTTAGTGGTGTCTTTCTCTGGTTTTGGTATCACTGTTACACTTGCCTTCGTAAAATGAATTTGGGAGTATTCCATCTTTTTCTATGTTCTGGAATAGTTTGAGAAGTATGGGTGCTAACTCTTCCCTGAATATGTGATAAAATTCTCCACTGAAGCCATCAGCACCAGGACATTTTTTTTTGTGTGAAGTTTTTTTATGGCCTGCTCAATTTCTTCTTTTGCTAGTCTGTTCAAGTATTCTGTCTCTGACTGGGGTAGTTTAGGTACATCTTGTATTTCTAGAAACTTGTCGATCTCTTCTAGGTTCTTGAATACGTTGGAGTAGAGGTCTTTATAATATTTTGTTATTATCTTTTTTTATTTCAGTTTTTCTGTTATGATGCTGCTCTTTTCATTTATTATTCATGTTATTTGCATCTTCTCTTTCTTTTCCTTTGTTAAATTTGCCAGTGCTTTGTCAATTTTGTTAATCTTTTTGAAGAACCAGACTCTTGTTTTGTTGATTTTCTGTATTTTTTTGTTTTTGCTTTCTGTTTTATTTATTTCTGCTCTGATTTTTATTGTTTCCTTACTTGTGGATGCCGTAGGTTTCTTTTGTTGCTCTTTTTCTAATTGTTGTAGTTGTTGTGTTAGAGTGTTGTTTTAGTATCTTTCCTCTTTTTTGGTGTGCACATTTATTGCTATAAATTGACCTCTGACTACTGCTTTTGGTGTGTCCCAAAGGTTTTGCTAAATTTTATCTTCATTTTCATTTGTTTTTAGGATTTTTTTAATTTCATACTTTATTTCTTCTGTTACCCAGTAGTTTTTGAACAGTGTATTATTCAGTTTCCACATATTTGATATTTTTCCCTGATTTCTAATTTTATAGCATTGTGATCTGAGAAGATGCTTTCTAGTATTTCAGTGTTTTTGAATTATTGAGGCTTGTTTTGTGTCCTAACATATGGTCTATTCTGGAGAAAGATCCATGTGCACTGGAGAAGAATGTTTATTTTGCTTTTGTTGGGTGGAGTGCTCTGCATATGTCTATATGGTCAAGCTAGTTGATTGTGTTGTTGACTTTTTCTGTATTTTTCTTGAGTTTCTTTCTAGTTGTTCTGTCCATCCTTGAAAGTGGTGTGTTAAAGTCTCCTACTACTATTGCAGAAGTGTCTATTTTTCCTTTCAATTCAGTTAATATTTGCTTTACATATTTTGGAGCAATTTCATTAGGTGTATAGATATTAATTATGGTGATATCTTGTTGGTCAATTAATCCTTTAGCATCATATAATGTCCTTCTTTGTCCCTTATTCTGATTTTCACCTTTAAGTATATTTTATCAGAAATTAATATTGCTACTCTTTCTCTTTCTTGATTGCCATTAGCTTTGTATATGTTTCCACCCCTTAATTTCTAATTTTTTATCTTTGTGTCTAAGGTTGGTCTCTTGTAGGTAGCATATCAATGGGTCTTCCTTTTTTTATCCAATCTGCCACTCTCTCTTGACTGGTGCATTTAGTCCATTCACATTGAGTGTGATTAGTGCTAGGTATGAATTTATTGCTGTCATTCTATTGTACTTTTTGTTGTGTTGTTGATGATTTCCTTGTTCCAAATATTTTTCTGGGCTGAGTTCATTTTTTATCAAGTGTTTCTTCTCTTTTCTTCATTATTGTTGGTTTTGTGCTTACTAAACCCATGTGTTTTTCTTCTTTCTTTGTTTGCTTAGGGGGACTGTTAATTTTCTTTGTGCTTAACTTGAAGTAAATTCTTATCTCCTTAAGTTTGGAACAGTCAAGTTCTATAAAGACATTGTTCTGCTTTCCTCTTTACTTAGAAGTTTTATGATTAAAATTTTTATTCCCTCTATTTGCTTTGTTGCTGGTGTTGTTTGCAGACTGACTCCCTTATTTCTCTGTGTATATTACTTTATGAACTTATTTTGAGAATCTATTTCAGTTTGGTTTCTAAGTGGCGATGTCATGTGTCTTGATTTTAATTTGTTGTTCTTGGTTGTGGGATCTCTATTGGAAGGACTCCCTTTAGCATTTCTTGTAGGGTTGGTCTGGTTTTCACAAATTCCCTTAATTTCTGAGCATGTCTTGATTTCACCCTCACATCTGTGGGACAACTTGGCTGGATATATAATTCTTGGTTGGAAGTTCTTTTCATTCAATGTTTTATATATGCCGTCCCATTGCCTTCTTACCTGCATGGTTTCTGCTGAGAAATCAGAACTTAGTCTTATTGGTTGTCCATTGTAGGTGACAATTATGGTGAAAGGATACAACCTTGATGCACTCCCTTCCCGATTTTAAACCATGAAGTATCCCCTTGTTCTGTTTGAATGACAGTCTCCTGATTTATGTACAGGTTCCTCATGAGTACAATTAAGTGTTCTGGAATTCCCATTCTTCTCAATGTTATCCATAATTTGTTATGATCCACACAATTGAATGCTTTTTTGCACAGTCACTAAAACAGAAGTAAACATCTTTCTGGTATTCTCTTTCAGCCAGGATCCATCTGCCATCAGCAATGATATCCCTTGTTCCACGTCATCTTCTGAATCCAGCTTGCATTTCTGGGAGTTTTCTGTCAATATACTGCTGCAGCCATTTTTGAATTATCTTTATATTATAGATTTTATATAACTTTATATTATAGAATTTAAAATGATAGATTTTACTTGCATGTGATATTAATGATATTGTTGAATAATTTCCACAATCCATGGGATCACCTTTCTATTGAGTGGGTACAAATATGGATCTCTTCCCATCAGTTGGCCACATACCTGCTTCCAAATCTCTTAGAATGACTTGAAGCACTTACTGATGAAGACTAAAGACTACAGTCTGCAGTATGGATTACACCTCAATATAAAGAAAACAAAAATCCTCACAACTGGACCGATAAGCAGCATCACGATAAAGGGAGAAAATATTGAAGTTATCAAAGACTTCATGTTACTTGGTTCTACAATCAACATCAATGGAAGCAGCAGTCAAGACATGAGACAATATATTGCATTGGGAAAATCTGCTGCAAAAGACCTCTTTCAAGTGCTGACGAGCAAAGAAGTCTCCTTGAAGACAAAGGTGTGGCTAACCCAAGCCATGGTATTTTCAATCTCCTCATATGCAAGTAAGAGCTAGACAATGAATAAGGAAGACTGAAGAAAAGTGGATGCTTTTGAGTTGTGGTGTTGGCGAAGAATGCTGAAAATATGATGGACTGCTAAGAAAACTAACAAATCTGTCCTGGAAGAAGGGCAGCTGGATTGCTCCTTGGAAGTGAGAATGGCCAGACTTTGTCATGCCTACTTTGGTCATGTTGTCAGAAGGGACCAATCCCTGGAGAAGGATGTCATGCTTGGTAAAGTGGAGGGTTGACAAAAAAAGGGGAAGGCTCTCAATGAGATGAATCAACACAGTGGCTACAACAATAATGAGGTTGGCACAGGACTGGGCAGTATTTCGTTCTGTTGTGCACAGGCTGGCTATGAGTCAGAGGTGCCTGGACAACATCTAATAACAACAATTGCAGGTGACGTTTCATTTTTTCCTGTGCTGCTCCCAAGATTCTTTCTTTGTTTTTGGTTGAGGAGAGTTTGATTATAATATGTCCTGATGACTTTCTCTTGTGATCTATGCTGTATGGGGTTTGTTGAGCTTCCTGGACAGAGATCTTTTCTTCTTTTATAATATGCAGGAAATTTTATGTTAGCAAGTCTTCCACAATTTTCTCAGTGTTTTTTTGTTTCCTCCTCTTGCTCTCTTATTCCAAAGAGGCATATGTTGTTTCTTTTCATGTCATCCCATATAACTCTTAGGTTCTTTTCATTTCTTCATTTCTCTTAAATCTTTGTTTTGATTTTTCTTCATACAGGTTGGCATCAAGGGATTTGTATTCTAGTTGGGAAACACATTCCTCAGTCAGTTCTAGTCTACTCTTTTGTCCTTCCACTGTGTTGTCTATTTCTGTAATTTTAGTGTTCATCTTCTGGATTTCTAATTGCTGTTTTTGTATGAGTTTTAATTGTGTATTTGTTATTTTGTT
>NW_006921736.1:6663118-6663860 GCF_000298275.1 Orycteropus afer afer | reverse complement strand
GCTGGCGCGGGATCGGGCAGTGTTTTGTTCTGCTGTGCATGGGGTCACTATGAGTCGGAAATGACTCGACGGCACTTAACAACAACAACAACATGCATTGATTTGTTTCACTCTGATTTTATGTTTTACTATATTTGAAAGTGTGGAGCAAGTGTACTTTTTTGGTTATTAACCCAGATGTTCTGGGTTGCTCTTCAGGTCTCTCTGTGTTGGTGGAATCGTTGGTGCAGATGTGGGTGCAGGTCTCTGTTCATCCTGAAGGAGATTTGGAGTTAGGACAAGTGGGTGTTGTCCATCATCTGTCACTGATTCTGTTGCATGAGAGTTATTGGTGTTACCTATTGGGTGAGGTGTTTGGTGTCATACCTCCTGTTGCCTGGTGGCAGTTTAATGTGTTCCCTATTAGATGAAGGGGAGACGAGAAAAAAAGAAAAAAAAAAAAAAAAAAAAGGCTCCAGTAGCAAGTTCCCATTTTCCACGTTTGGGTGAAATAGTTCAGTCAGTGCTGCTGGCACAGGCAGTGTAGTTCATGTCTTCCTGAAATGTCTATTAATGATGACGTCTTACTGTCAATCAAAGACCCATGGTTCACAATTGACAAAGACCCAATGGGTAGAGAAAGTCACTACTTTCTGCTTGGATTGTTCTTGTTGTTGTTAAGTGCCGTCGAGTCATTTCCGACTCATAGCGACCCCATGCACAGCAGAACGAAACACTGCCCGATCCCACGCCAGCCCCACAA
>NW_006921736.1:6655835-6660327 GCF_000298275.1 Orycteropus afer afer | reverse complement strand
CCCCCACCTGGGTCCCTGTGGCTGACTGTTCCTCTGTCTGGCTTCCTGTCTTTTAATCCCCTTTCTCTTGCTCTTCCGGCCTGCTTCTTTGGGTGTCCCTGGGTTTCCCCTCCTCACCTAATCCCTTCGGGCTTGGATTGAGAAGTGGCAAAAACCTGGTATTCCAGTCCAATCTGTACTAAAAGGGGTCGTGGAAGGGTTGAACCTCAGCCCACTGCTGTGCACTTGCTCCAGGGCTCTGCCTACTCAGAGTTCCTTCATTTCCTCCACTCCTTTCTGGACTCTGCAGCAGCCCAAGCCAAGGGGGGTCTTGATCCATTTCCCAGTAAGTTTATCTACTCACTCAGAGCCAGAGCCCAAGGTCATGCCAAAAACTTCTGGTGTGGGTATTCTGAGTCCCCAATACCTCTGTGGGTTCCATGATTTTATTATTATTTTTTTCCTCCTTCCCTCTACTGACTTGTTTTGTATTTCTAATGAATCCTGTCAGTCTCATTCTTTACTGGCTAGGCAGGTTTGTTTATTTTTCCCAGTTGTTTAATCTGCTCTTTTTCTCCACCTTAATTAAATCTGTTATTCTATCTTCTCCTTAGTTTCTCTTAACTCCAGTATCATTATTTCTATCTGCTTTACCTAGTTATTCAAGGATTAAGTTGGTAGAGGGAACAAATGTGTGGGTTACAGGTACAACGCCATCTTACCAGCCACTCCTTATTCTTCTTCTGAATTCATGTGTACATTAGTCAGCACATATCACATACATCTTAATAATATACAACATGACATTGTAAACATTTACAATTGTTATGAAAGCAATTTAAAACAGCAATAAAATACTTATGGTGCAGTGCCTAAGGCATTAGACCGTTAACCAGAAGGTTGGTGGTTCAAACCCACCAGCCACTCCATGGAAGGAAGACTAGGAAATCTACTTCTATAAGGATTTATGCCTTGGAAACCCAATGAGGGTCACTATGAGTCAGAATCAACTTGAAGGTAATAGGTTTATGGATTTATGCACTATATAGGGAATTCTGGTGGTGGAGTGCCTAAGGCATTTGACTGCTAACCAGAAGGTTAGCAGTTCAAACCCATTAGCCACTCCATGGAAGAAGAATGCGCAATCTACTTCTGTAAAGATTTACTGCCTCAGAGATCCAAAAGGGGGTCAGTGTGAGTTGGAATTGACTTGATGGCAGTGAGGTTTTTTTTTTTTTTTTTTTTAATTTGGATGTACTATATGGAGTCCCTGTATGGTGAAAACACTGTATTGAGCATTCAGGTTGACAAAATTGATTTTATGAGTCAGGCTAGGCTAAGCTGCTGTGATAACAAATCTCCACATTTCAGTGACTTACAATATCATGATTATTTCTTGCTCATGTCACAGCCCAGTTGGGTGTTGAGTGAGTAGCACCTCATGAGCTTTTTCAGGAACCAAAGCTCACTCCATCTGTTGGTGCTGACATCCTCCAGGGACTGAGCCCTCCATTCAATATCTTGCATTCATCCAGTTAACAAGTGAAGAGAAAGAAAGCTGGGCATCAGGAGATAAAAGTGAGTATAATATCTGATTGCATTCTTCCTGCCAAGTAAGTCAAATGGACCTAAACGGACTAGAAGGGAGTCTTGGAAACATGTGCCCAGGAACAAGAAAAAGGATTGGTGAGCACAGTGTCTGCCACACATGTCTTCTTGGAGATGCCAATATGTAGTAAAATGGTTGAATATTTTCTCAGATTGAGACAATTTGGATAATTAGGTTGAAAATTCTCTTTTCCCACTTAAAAAATTTCTAGAGTAATTAATGATATGGTAAAAGTAATTTAAAGAAAATGCTTGACCTGATCAAGGAAAACTTTTAAAACTACAGCTTGCTGGATTCAAAATGGAGTCTCACCAGTGAGAAGCACACTTTTTCCCTCTGGCATCTAAGGACTTTGAAAATTAGGTACAACAGTTTGAGTTAGGAACTTTGGTGCTCTGAACAGCTCACTGAATCAGAGTGCACCAAACACAGAAGAGCAGAATTAGAGGAAAGGCACAGGGAGATTATTTAGGAAAGAACTACTGGCAGAGAACAGACAGGCACCCGAGAGAGGCCATTGGAGACATTCCTGGGGCAGTCACTGTCTGCTGGTCGAGGGCGGCCACCTGAGATCCCCGAGCCAAGAAGGAATACACCTTATAGCAGCATACCAGCGACCACTACAATAGTCCAGTGGGCAGCGGCAGAGACCTGCTTCCAGCAGTTGATTTTGTCAGTAATTTGGGTCATCTGGGTACAGGCAGGCATGGGCACCACTGCTGAGATTCAGGTGGAGAACTCAATGTTGTGCCAGAAAGGCTAGCTCCCTTGCCTCCCAGAGGATCACAGAGTGGGCTTAGGTCAGACTGGGAGACACCATTCTTCTGTTTACCACAGATATTGGGACCGCAGGTCACTAGCAGGTACTCCCCCGAGTCCAATAGAGCTGAAATTGTATGCACCTGTGACACCGCAGGTAGGCAGTATCACAGACAAACTCCAGAGCTGGCCATTAGCGGTCTGGCAGGATTGCGTCAGCACCGTGGGCAGACGGGGCATGGAGAGCGAAGAAACTGCAGCTGAGTGCAGTCCTGCGAATTTTGCCTTGGAGCCCTTCTTTGGTGCTGTGGGGCTGTGTAGGCAGGGTCTTTGAGTATGCCTGAAATTGGTGGAAATTTGTGATACTCTAATAGGACTCTTTCCTGAGGTTGAGCCACAGTCTTGTAAATAACTATGTCATCAACAATAGCCTGTGCAAAGCCCTAGAAACTGACCCTAGCAACACCAAGCTTTCCTTCTTCTGCTCCCACATTCTCCACCAATAACTTCACTCATTCAATAGAAGAAACCATATTCAGCCAATTACCATAAAACCTCCTGCTTCGAATTCTAAACCCTCTTTACGAAAAACAGAAACACATATCCAAACTATACACAGTGATTCCACCATCACAAAGAAAACAGCAGAGCGACCCAACACACCTGAATCAATAATAAAACACACCAGCTTCAACTTTTCAAAATATTAAACTGTAAAACCAAGACAAAACAGTTCAACTTGTAACCAGCAGCTAGAGACAACCTAAAGAATAGCACTCTACCAGATACCAGGGGCTTAAGAAGAGGTTCCACTTTCCAGTAACCCCAAGAACTCTGGTCCAGCACTACATGACTGAAAAGGTCCTAGTTTACACCTTCTTTTTTTCTTTTTTTTCTCTCTTGTGGTTAACCCCGTTCCTTTTTTTTTTTTTTCCTTTTCCTGTTTGTTAGTTTGTCTTCTTTCTTCATTATTCTCCTACTCTACCTTTTTCCTCTTAGTGACCTATCGCCAGATATTACATATTAACTTGTTTTCTTCTTCTTCCCCCCTCCCCCTTTTTTTCTTTTTTTGGGTTACTATTCCTGTGTGATTTCAGGGGGTATTTTTTGTCCATGTGCTTTTAGTTTTTTTGATGGTTATTCAATTGTAATTTTTGCCTAACTGAGTGGGAGACAGCAACAGTCCCCATAAGATACAAGTAAACCCACACCTTCTGCAACTTGACTTACTGAGCAAGAGCCAGCACCTCCTTCTCTACCAATGGGCCAATGATAAAAAAAAACCAAGAAGAGCCTGCATCACCCTTGGCTGCTCTTCACAAACAATTAACAGAGACTTTAATACAATATCACGATGCCTCAGAGACAACAGATCATCACAGTCCATACAAAGAAACAAGAAAAAGTGGTAGAAACAAGGGAACAGGATACAGATGCAGAACACATCCCTGAGGAAGAAGCAGCATTGGAACTCTCTGATAAGGAATTCAAAATAATTATATGTAGGTATCTTCCAAGGATTGAGAAACAGACCAAAGAAAATACAGAAAAAAACCTTAGAAGAATTTTGGAAGAAAATACAAGAACAAACACAAAATAAATAAAAAATTAGAAATGATTCTTAATCTACAGTTAGAAATCCAGATGATTAATACTAAATTGTTAGAAATAGATAACACATTGGAAGGGCAAAGGGGTAGAATTGCTGCAATGGAAGACAGAATTAATGAGATTGAAGACAAATACCTGAATACTTCTTTGGAAAGAGATCAGTCAGAAAAAAATCAAAACAAAATGAAGAAACCTTAAGGTTCATGTGGGATAACATCAAAAGAAATAATCTACGTATCACTGGAATTCCAGAACAGGAAGAGAAAAATAAAACCACTGAGAAAATCAACCAAGATTTGCTGGAGGAGAACTTCCCTGATATGCTGAAAGAGGAGAATATATCCATTCAGGAAGTCCAATGAACCCAAAACAGGATAGACCCCAAAAGAAAATCACCGAGACATATCATCATCAAACTCACCAAAACCATGGACAAAGACAGAATCCTGAGAGCAGCATGGGAAAAACAAAAAGTTACATACAAAGGTCAGCAAGTAAGAATAAACTCTGATTTCTCAGCAGAGACCATGCAAG
>NW_006921736.1:6640402-6650952 GCF_000298275.1 Orycteropus afer afer | reverse complement strand
GGTGCTCAGCTACTACTGTCAACCACTTGGAAGAGGATCTTTGTAGGAGATCCTGGATAGACAGGGAGAACAATGTGGAACAAAACTCAAAATCATTTGAGAAAATAAAAAGCAGGGAACAGATTTGCTGGTCTGAGGGAGCCTGGTGGAACCACTGAGACTATGGCCCCTACCTGCCCTTCAGGTCTGGAATTGAATGCACACCTGTGGCTTCCAACCAAACAATAGACAGGCATATGAGCTGAGCATTTACCTGAGGTAGATACACTCCTTGGAGAGAATAAGCATGGAAGAAAGAAGGGCTGCTCAGGCACAGAGAGGCAGCTCAGGGAGTAGGAGTGCATGGAGAGATGGACACAGGGAAGAGGTAACTATTGGGAGGAAGTAGGAGGGGAGGTGTTGCATTGTGCTAAATTGTGGTCAATGTCATGAGACAAAGTATATGTGAACTGCTGTATGGAAAGTATATTTGCTCTGTAAATTTTCATCCAAATCACACACACACACACACACACACACACAATACCTATAGCTTGCTGTGTTTTTGTACAGTGTGCAAGCTAGGAATATTATTAATAAATGGTTGGAAAAAAATAAGAGTAATTTTGAATGACACATAAAAATTATATGAAATTCAAATTGCTTCATCCATACATAAAATTTCATTGGAACACACCATACACATTCACTTATGTATTGTTGCATGTATTTTTGAACTGGCAAACTCCTCGGAAGGAAGGTTGGGCAATCTACTTCCACAGTGATACCACCTCAGAAACCCAAGGAGGGGTTGCTATGAGTTGGGTCTGACTGCATAGCACATAACAGCAACAACATATATATTTACAATGACTATGTTTGTGACACAATGGCAGAGTTGAGTAGTTTTGAAAGAGAACAAAAAAGCTTACAATACTTACTATCTGCCTCTTTACAGAAAAATTCCTATTTTAAAGCACTTTAGTAGCATATGTCTTAATATTGACAATTCAGTAACCAAATTACAAATTACACCAGTTTTTGCATTCATTTTATAGAGGCTTGGGTCCCAGAAAACAGCTGAACCTAAAGACAGAAAAGTAAAAATTCACCTAATAAATAGTCCAGGGCAGAAATTAATGTATTTTCAAATGAGAGGTTCACCTCAAGTAAACAGAGTTATTTACCTACAAATTATTAGAAGACAGGTACTGTATCTTTCCATATGATATATATTCCTGTGCTCAAGTTATTTATACAGGACCTTGCAGTCAGGTGGGCCTCACTGACAAAAGCAAGACCACTTATACATTTGGCACTCCAGTCTCTGGGTCCCAGAATTTTGGGACACAGAGATCTGTAATTGGAGTCATGAGTTAAGACCCCACCACTTACCAAGACACATAACTAATTGTCAGACACAATGGGAACAAGTGCTAATGAACTATAACCATCCAAAATGTGTTTCCAAAGAACATCTAGTAGTTATTTTAGTTTAACTGGATTGACAGTGTGAGCCTCTAAAGTTTGTGCCTAGAGTAAACAGAATTTGTTGTGCAATTCAGAATTCAGTAGTTCACATTGACAATGTATAACAGATTGTCTACTCTGTTTGAATGAGAATGTGGTTCTAGAAAACCATACTGACTTATTTATGTATGTATTTATTTTTACAAAGAAGCTTCAAATATGTTATGGAAATGGATCCAACATTGCAACCCAGGAAAAATTCCCTCTCTGATCTATACCAAATCCTTCCTTTTGAACTCTACTTTGGAATTTCAACAAATGTTTATTGTGTGTTTGAGTTTCTTTTTCATTCATACTTGCATATTTTTATTAGTTCAAATGGACTGTGTAGAGTAAACCAAATGCCATCATTCTATTTCCAGTAGAAGTAAGAAAAGTGACTGAACTTTTTTTTCTCATTTCTGTATCATTCCTTGCCTTCAATTACTGTTGTGAGGCTCTCATTTCCAAATAGAAGTCTGATTAGTCTAGCTATGACAAATTCAGAGTCATTGGTGTTCAAAGACAGAATCGTTGCCTTCCATGCAGGAGACCCAGATATGATTCCCAGCCAATGCACCTCATGTGCAGCCACCACTTGTCTATCAGTGGAGGCTAGAATGTTGCTACGATGGTAAACGGGATTCAGTAGAGCTTCCAGGCTAAGAAGGACTAAGAAAGAGTTGGCAATCTCCTTCCAAAAATCAACCAATGAAAACCCTGTGGGTTACAATAGTCTTGTCATGGGGATAGAGCAGGATCAGGCAGCATTTTATTCCATTGCACGTGTGGTCACGATGAGTGAGGGCCAACTCAACAGCAGCTAACAACAACAATAACAACAATGTAATAAATTCATCTAGCCTAGTGAACATGGCAAGTAACTTAGGATTGTGGATCAGGAAACTTGGGTTAAAATTCTATTTCTGCTCATAACATTAAGTAAGTCTTTCACATTTAATTCTCAGACCTCCTAGTATTGATCTATCACGGACCCAGATGAATGAGTGATAGCATTACTCATATTGTTTCTGTTTTTGTATTGGTCACTTTGGGTGGAGAAGACATAGAAACAATTTTTCACTCAATAGCCTAAGGCATATGACTGCTAACCAGTTCAAACCCCCACCCCCTCTGCAGAAGGAAGATGGGGCAATCTATTTTTGTAAAGATTTACTGCCTCAGAAACCCAATGGAGGTTGCTATGAGTTGGAGTCGACTTGATTACAGCGGGTTGTTGTTGTTGTTGTGATGTGCCTTAGAGTCAGACCTGACTCATAGCCACCCCTCATTGTGTTTCCGAGGTGGTATCACTATGGGAGTAGATTGCCCAAACTTCCTTCCAAGGAGTGGCTGGTGGGTTTGAACCACCAGCCTTCTGGTTAGCGGTCAAGTGCTTTTTTTTTTTTTAAAGACCAAAAACATATTAGCTAAAGTTTCTACTGAGGACCATACAAAAGTCCAGGGATTTTTTTTTTTTTTTTGTATGTATAAAAATGAAACAAACAAAAACCAAACTCACTGCTATCTAGTAGATTTCAACTCATAGCGACTCCTTTTGGGTTTATGAGGTGGCAAATCTTTATGGAAGTAGATTGCCAGTCTTCCTTCCATGGAGTGGCTGGTGGGTTTGAACCACGAACCTTCTAGTTAGCAGTCAAATGCCTTAGACACTATACCACCAGAGCTAAGATATTTTAAAATGATTAAAATATTGGAGCTATTTTTGGGGAAAACAGTCATATTTATTTCTTGCTATTGCCTATAAATTTGTATTTGATACATTTGTAGATCAAATCTATCCAAACTAAACCCTGCATTACTGAAATTTGGGAGATTTATTGCATTTTTAGGGATTTTATTTTTTACCCTCTCTGCTGATTCATCTGAAAGGTTTTTTTTTACTTCCTAATCACATACTTTGCCCAATAATACACACCATCCCAACTGTTATTAATTTGAACACAAATGGACCATTGTGATTTATATTATTATGTAATTATACTTGGGTTAAATATTTGTTTGTTAAAAGAAGTTAATGGATTTGGCATCTCAGTTTTGAAAAATGAATGGAAGGCTACAAGTTCTTGAGAGCTTATTTTATTTTTTTAAAAAGAAACAGAAAAAAAAAAACCCTAAAATTTCTTTCAGATGTGACCACAAAATATCTTGAAATTTTATAAAATTCAAAGGTAAAATATAAGAAATACTGGCAAATTGTTCAGAATAGCTTAAATTATGCATTACAATTACTCTTTTTTTTACATGTGAAATAACTGACATTTTGAGAAGATCAAAATTACCACAGAAATTTGGCCGAGTCAGCATCACGTGATTTCACACAGTTATTGAACTTTTCTCTGTTGGAGATGTTCCCGGCCAAATCCTTCTCTAATGGAAATTTCCTGGAGCTCCCTCATCTGCCACAGAAGAGCACTGAAATGCTCTTATCCAATGACAGAGGGAGACATTATTGGCTTGCCTTAAGTCTTTAGCCAAACTTTGTCTTTTACCTCAGAATAAGTTACTCTACCTTTGATTCCTGCGTTGCTCAAGCAGCTTTCTAGAGAGGCCGCTGTCTTAGTCACCTAGTGCTGCTGTAACACAAATACCGTAACAGGGTAGCTTTAAATAACAGAAATGTATTTTCTCATAGTTCTGGAGGCTGAAAGTCCAAATTAAGGTCCTTGTCTGTAGCCCTAGGTATTCCCTGGCTTGTAGACATGCTTACCTGACATCTGTATTCCCCAGTTTGTGTGCGTCTCTGTGTCTAATCTACTGTGTTTATAACTCAGAAATGAATACACTTAGGACACACTCTATACTGATATGGTATCATTAAAATAACAAGGAAAACCCTTTTTCAAAACAGAATTCCATCCACAGGCGTTGTTGTTGTTTGTTGTTGTTATTTGTTGTTATATGCCGTCGAGTCGGCCCCGACTCATAGCGACCCCTCCTTGGGTTTCCGAGGCAGTATCACTACGGAAGTAGGATTGCCCAACCTTCCTTCCGAGGAGTGGCTAGTGGGTTTGAACCGCCAGCCTTCTGGTTAGCAGTCAAGTGCCTTAGGCACTATGCTACCAGAGCTCCCATCCACAGGCACAGTGGTTAAAATTCCAACATAGATTTTGGGGAGGGGACACAAGCTAATCCATAAGAGCCTCCAGGATTTACCGTTCTCATCTGTCTGTTTGTCTAATTCTGTATCTCAAACTCTAGAATGGTTATTTACAATGGAGCCTTCATAATGATGGAAATGTTGTACAGCTGCATTGTCCAATATGATAGTCAATACCCATATGTGGTTTTTGAACACCTAAAATGCTGGTGTAACTGAAAAACTGAATTTTATTTTATTTAGTTTTAATTAGTTTACATTTTAATAGTCACCTGTGCTTTGGACAGCACAGATCTGGTCAGTCTTTTTCAATGCAGATTCCATCACCCTCTTAAAAACGAGATTGTCAATGTCAAGGGTTCAGAGACCATGCCACATCTGTTATGTGCACTGCTGTATCAACAACATCTAGCACTGTGACTGGTGCATCGTAAGCACTAATGATTTTGCTAAAATGTATAACCCAATGCATGAATTAATATATGAACCTTGAGATAAAGACAAAATTCAAAGGGGGGAGAAAAAGGGTCTGTATGCACCCATTTCTTAGAATACAATGGCAGACATTAAATCAATCACTTTTTAAAAGAGGACCTCTGTAAGGCAATTATACTGTTTACCCAAACTGTGGGACAAAATGAAATGATGACTTTGTAGTTATTGCGGATAGTTTTCTGAGCTCTAGTCCCTTACTCTAAAAAAGCTGTGTCAAATATGTATGACATTGGACAGGAAGGCCTTTTCATGATCAGTTCTGCTCACAGGGTGGTATTGAACAGTCACCCTGTGACTGGCACATATTAATTCTCAATAGGTGTTGATTGCAGCTTTGTTGACATCTGTAAGTTTCAAGAGATAAACAGGGAAAGTGCTAGAGAAGCACAAAGTGTGATTTTTATTCATTATCTCTTATCTCAATATTGGTGATTCCCACCCCTTGCCTTACTAATTATAGTCTACTATGACCAAAAGAAGGAGCCCTGGTAGCACAGTGGTTGAGCACTCAGCTGCGAACTAAAATAATGGTGATTCAAATCCACCAGTGGCTCCGTAGGAGAAAGAGTGGCAGTCTGCTTCGTGGAAACAGCCCTGGGTACTCTATGGGAAGTTCTACTCTATCCTATAGGATCGTTGTGACTTGGAATCGACTTGATGGCCATGGTTTTAGTACCAAAAGTAAAACAATGAAACAGTCAATATAAAGTGACCTGTCCAGCTGTAGATTTCAATTTTATTTTCTGATGGTAGACCACAAAATGCTGTTGTATTTTGGGAGATCAATCACGCTTCCACTGAGAATAAAGTGATATTAATTCCTACTCAATAAGACAAAATAACTATAAATAAATAAATGGCTTATACTGCCACATTCACATTTTGTCAAGTGGTCATATAATAAAACAGTGTTTATAGTTAAAGCCAAGTTGCAGAAATAATCAGAGGTAGACATGTATGAAAATAAACTTACCTGTTTAACATTTCTTAACATATAGCAGACATTTGATGAAAGATCATGCTGGATTAGTGGTGATGTGAAGTAAAGAAGGCACTGGGTGAATCTGCTGCAAAAGACTTCTTTAAATTTTAAGAAGTGAAGATGTCATATTGATGTAACATTTGACAAGGTGCATTTGACCCAATCCATAGTCTTTTCAATCAACTTATATGTATGAGAAAGTTGGATAGTGAAAAATGAAGACAGAAGAATTGATGCATTTGAACTATGGCATTGACAAGGAACAGTGAATTTATTTTGGACTGCCAGAATGAACAAATCAGTCTTAAAAGAAATACATCCAGAATGTGCTTTAGAAGCAAGGATGATGAGATTTCATCTTGCTTACTTTGGACATGTCATCAAGAAAGACCGATCACTGGGGAAGAACATCATGTTTGGTAAAACAGAGGATCAACAAGAATGAGGAAAGCCTTCAATGAGATGGATTGGCAGAATAACCATTAACAATGGACTCAATCAATGATCATGAAGATGTAGGAGCAGGCAACAATTTGTTGTGTTGTATATAAGTTTGCAACAAGTTGGAGCTGACTAAATGGCAATTAATAACAGGGAAAAAACTATTTGTTTATTAATTCAATTAACTGTGCATGAAGTAATCGAGGTGATGATTTAACAGAAATAAGTTGTATTATTAGCCCTTAAAAATGCAAAAAGCAATACAATAGCTATTTAACCTATGATCAGTATTTTCATCCATAATTTTACTTAAACTGTATATGCAACTGATTTTTCATCCTCATTGTATAATAGTGGAAAATCACCAGGAAACTGGCTTCCAGAACTGAGTGGCACTGGTCAAGTCACCTTCCCTATCTGATTCTCTAGTTCAGATTGCCAGTGTAATGATGGCACCTATCTTTAATGTTTGCTTGAAAAGCTCAAGGCATTGTATGTTATCTCATTAGATCCTCATAACTCTATGAGGTAAGGATCATTATCTCCATTTTACTGGTAGGGAAATTGGAGCTGAGAGAGATGAAGTAATGAGAAAAAGGATGTACCTGTACCTTCTGCTATTGAGTTGATTCTGACCATGGAGACCCCATGTGTAACAGAGTACAACTGCTCCAGAAGGTTTCTTTACAGAAGCATATTGCCAGGTTCTTCTTCTGTGACACTGCTGGGAGGGTTTGAACGGCCAACTTTTATGTTAGGAATCGAGTACAAACTACTAACGTCCTGCCACCTAGGGACCTTAGCACAAGGATTGTCTCACATAAGGCTGCTGTGACAGAAATACCAAGAGTGAGTGGCCTTAACAAACAGAAATTTATTCTTTCACAATATAGGAGGCTAGAAGTCTGAACTCAGGGAACTAGCTTCAGGAGAAGGCACTCTCTCTCTCTGTTGGATCCAGGAGATGATTGCTATCTCTTTCCAAACCCTGTGTTCCCTGGCTCCTTGGTGATCTTCATGTGTCAAGGCATCTGTCTTCCCTCCTCATCTCTGTTCTGCTCTTTTGTATCTCAGAAGATCCTGATCTAAGACACACCCTACACTAATACTGCCTCATTAACACAACAAAAAATCCATTCCCAGACAGGATTATAACCACAGATATAGACATTAGAATTTACAACATATAGTTTTAGGGGGCACAATTCAATCTCTAATTAGGACACAGCTAGAAATGATGCACCTGGGGTGCAAATTCTGGCAATCTGATCTAGAGCACTCATAGAATAAACCATGCACATAAAACTGTGTGTTGTTAGTTGCTCTCAAGTTGGTTATGACTCATAGCAAACCTGTGCCCAATAGAATGAAACACTTTCTGATCCTGCCCCATCTTCACAATTGTTGTTATGTTTGAATCCATCGTTACAGCCACTGTATCAATACATCTCATTGAGGGTCTTCCTCTGTTTTCCTGACCCTCTACTTTACAAAGTGTGATGTCCTTCTCCAGGGACTGGTCCCTCCTGATAACATGCTCAAAGTACACGAGATGAAGTCTTGCCATCCTCTTCTAAGGAACATTCTGGCTCTACTTCTTCCAAGACAGATTTGTGTACTCTTTTGGCAGTCCCTTGTATATTTAATGCTGTTTACCACCACCATAATTCAAAGGCATCAATTCTTCTTTGGTCTTCCTTATTCATGGTCCAGCTTTCACATGCATATGAAGTGATAGAACATACCATGGTCAGGTATATCTTAGTCCTGAAAGTGACCTTATTTGCTTATTTTTAACACTTTAAAGAGATCTTTTGCAGCAGATTTGCCCAGAGCAATTCAACATCTGATTTCTTGACTGCTGCTTCCATGAGTGTTGATTGTGGATCTAAGTAAAATGAAATTCTTGACAATTTCAAACTTCTCCATTTATTGAGGGCCAGTTGTGAGGATTTTCATTTGCCTTACATTGAGGTGTCATCCACACTGAAAACTGTAGTCTCTGATCTTCATCACTAAGTGCCTTCAAGTCATCTTCATTTTTAACAAGTAAGGTTGCATCATCTGTGTACATCAGATTGTTAATGAGTCTTCCTCCAATCCTGATGCTGCCTTCTTCTTCATGACATCCAGATCCTTGGATTATTTGCTCAGCATACAGATTGAATAAGCATGGTGAAAGGAATCTAACCTGACATACACTTTTCCTGATTTTAAATCATGCAGTATCCCTTCATTCTCTTAATAACTGCCTCTTGGTCTATGTACAGGTTCCACACGAGCATGATGAACTGTTCCCATTCTTTGCAATGTTATCCATAATTTGTTATGATCCCCACAGCCCAATCCCTTTGCATAGTTAATAAAACACAGGTAAACGTCTTTCTGGTATTCTCTGCTTGCTGCCCAGATTCATCTAACATTAGCAATGACATCCCTCATTCCATGTCTTCTTCTGAATCTGGCTTGAATTTCTGGCAGTTCCCTTTTTATGTACTGCTGCAACCATTTTGAACGATCTTCAGTAAAATTTTACTTGTGTATGATATTAGTGATATTGTTTGATAATTTCTGCATTTAACTGGATCACCTTTCTTTGGAATGGGCACAAATATAGATCTCTTCCAGTTGATTGGTCAGGTAGCTCTCTTCCCAATTTCAGAAATGAGTGCTTCTAGAATTTCATCTGTTTGTTAAAGGTATTCCATCAATGCCTAGAGCCTTGTTCTGCACCAGTGCCTTCAGTGAAGCTTGGACTTCTTCCTTCAATACCACCAGTTCTTGATCATATGCTACCACCTAAAATGGATGAACATCGACCAATTCATTACTAATTGTTCGTGATCATATGCTACCTCCTGCAATGCATGAACACTGATCAATAGACACTAACTGTATTTCTTCCATATTCTTTTGATATTTCCTCTGTCATTAAGTACTTTGCTCATAAAATCCTTCAACATTGAAATTCAAGGCTTGAAATTTTTCTTCAGTTCTTTCAACTTAAGAAATGCCAAGCATGTTCTTTCCTTTTGGTTTTCGAGCTCCAGGTTTTTGCACATTTCACTATAATACTTTGTCTTCTCAAGCCAAAATCTTTAATTCAGCTCTATGGAGCTCTGGTGGTATAGTGGATAAGGCATTTGGCTGCCAACCAGAAGTTCACTGGTTCAAACTCACCAGTCACTCCGTGGAAGGAATATGAGAGGATCTACTTTCGTAAAGATTTACAGCCTCAGAAACCCAATGGGAGTTGCTATGAGTCAGAACTGACTCAATGACAGTGGTTTTTTTTTTTTTTTTTAAATTTAGCTCTTTTATTTCATCATTTCTTCTATTCACTTCCATTGAAAGATAACATGAAACCAAGATGCATTAATAATCACTTGTGATTGGAATGTGGAAGTTGGTCGGAAAGAAAGGTTTGGTAGTTGGAAAATAATGCCTTGGTGACAGAAACAATGCTGGAGATCACATGACAGGATTTTGTAAGACTAATGAATTATTCATTGCAAATAACTTTTTTCAACAACATAAATGGTGACAATACATGTGGACCTTGCCAGATGTAATACACAGGAATCAAATAGACTACACCTGTGGAAAAAGACGATGGTGATGTTTAATATCATCAGTCAGAACAAGGCCAGGGGCTGCATGCAGAACAGATCATCAATTGTTCGTAGGCAAGTTCAAGTTGAAGCTGGAGAAAATCAATACAAGTCCATGAGAGCCAAAATATGACCTTGATTATATACTACCTGAATTTGGAGACCGAGATGGAGACTTGATAGAAACCTGAATTTAGAGAACCGAGATAAAGATTTGATGCACTGCATACTAATGACTGAAGACCAGATAAGTTGTGGGAGGACATCATGCATGAAGAAAGCGAAAGTTCATTAAAAAGACAGGAAAAAAAGAAAAGATCAAAATGTTTATCAGAAGAGACTCTGAAACTTGCTCCCGGATAAAATCATATATTGTTGTTAAGTGCCATCCAGTTAGTTCCTACTCATAACA
>NW_006921736.1:6633719-6639981 GCF_000298275.1 Orycteropus afer afer | reverse complement strand
ATTTAGTGCTAAAACAGCCAAAAAAATAATTAAGGAACAAAAACTAAACAATCAGTTCAATAGATACTTTACAAGAGATATATAAATAACAATCATTCAATAAAATTCAGTAGCCTTCATGATAAAATCACTTATCCAAATGATTGTAGTTAATTTTTATATCTATGAGATCTGGAGAAAAATTATGGTTTCTATTGTAACTTTAGGCTTCGTTCGAGAGCATTACGGTTCTTGATTGTTATAGTATTAGACACGGAAAAGAGAAATATAGAATTGGAAAGTCACAATAAAACCTCCCTTATTTGTAGACATGCTCCTCTAAACACAAACTGCTGCCAAACTACTAGGACAAATAACAGTTCTGCAATATTACTAAACCAAGATTGTTGCTTTTGTTAGATCCCACCCAGTCGATTTTGATTTAAAGGGACCTCATGTGAAAGAGTAGAACTGTGCCTCGGGCTTCCTATGATGTTATCTTCATTGCAGCAAATCACCCAAAATTGATCTTTCCTCCCAAAGAGCCACTGGGTGCATTCAAGCTGCCAACCTTTTTGTTAGCAGCCAAACACTTAACTGTTGAGCCACTAGGGCCATCATTGCTGGAAAGATCCTCTCTATTCAGTAATATGGCCACTAACAAAAATTTTTATGTTGCTGTTGTTAGCTGCCCGTGAGTTCATTCTGACGAATATATAAAAACCAAGTATTTCTATACAGGAATCATACTAATTAGAAAATGTAAAGAGACAAAATTATGATTGTAATAAAAATTATTAGCTACCTTGGAACAAAACTACAAGTGTTATAAAATGTGTACAAAATATTGTCAATACTTGCTATGATACTTTTTAAATTAATATTATTGGGAGGAGTACCTGAGTGATGCAACTAGTTAATATACTAGGCTGTTAACTGAAAGGTTGGAGGTTCTAGTCCACCCAGAAGCACCTCAGAAGAAAGGCCTGGAGATCTATTTCCAAAAAGGCAGCCATTGAAAAGTTGATGCAACCCTGTTCTACTCTGACACACCTTGGGTAGCCAGGAGTTAGAACTGACACAATAGGAATTGGAGGCCGTAATGGTCTCAGTTAAAAGTAAGCATTTTCTAACCTCCCTTTCAGTGAAGTAGGGCCATAAGATTCTGTTCTGGCTAATAATATGTAAAGTATTAGGAGAGAATTCTGAAAAGGCTCCTTAAAGGTGTGACAGACTGAGTGCTCTTTGCCTTCTCTCCTTTCTGAATGAATGGAGATGGGCCATGGAATTCCAGGCATCATCATGGATGATTAGGTGACTTTGACAAGGAAGGCAATGTGTGAGGATGGTGGAGCAAAAAGTTAGAAAGACCTGGGTCTCTGAGAATTGTGGAACTGCAAGACTTTATTAATGTGTGAGAGAAATAAACTCTTTTTCTCAAGTTTTAGGTTTTTTTTTTTTTTAATATTATATAGCCTGACTAATCCCAACCAATATAATTACTGAAGGGTATAAAAAGGATCTGAAAAACAGGAAAGATATATAAAAATATTTATAAAGAGTCTCAATGACATAAAGTTAATGACTCTCCCCAAATTATGAAATTGTTGCAATTCAAGCAAAATTCTAAGGGATTATTAATGGAATTTAACAATATGAATTTATAATTCACTTGGATGAACAAAAAGCATCATGGCTATCTAAGTAATTTTGAAGACAGTATTGGAGGGGGCATACCATACTGGGTATATTATATGGTTTTAGTAAACATGATAGTACCAGGCTATACCATAAAATAATGGAAATACGTATAGGTGATCTTTATTAATGTGAGGGGGAAGATGGAATACTCAAACTAAAGTAAGACAAATGGTTACCTATAATTAAAATAGTAAAAGTCAAATCACTTCCTCACATCGTAGACAAATTTCAGTTGGATCACTTACTTATATATGAAAGGAATCTTTGAACAATTTTATAAAAACACAGAGAAGTGTATGTTTGTAATCTTGGAGTGGAGAATGATTTTAAAAATAAAATGTAAAAAGCCAAAGTCTTAGTTTAAAAATAAACTACTCTATAAACAGTGTTAAAATATAGATTGGCCAGAAAAGGTATTGGGACACCAAATAAAAGATTATTATTCAGAATATATATAGAATTCCTAAAATCAACAAGAAAAAAAAATTATATAGAAAAATGAGCACAGATAGGATTATGTGATTTTTAGAAGAGAAAACATGGATAGCAGTAAGCATATGAAAGAGGCCTAATTTCACTAATAATTGGGATAATACAAATTTAAAATTCAGAAACTAAGGAATCTGACATTATCAAGCATTAGGAAAGGTGAGGGTAGAGGTGGGCAGAGTCAGGAATTGTGATATATCATAGATGGTGTGTAGATTATCACAGTTGTCCTGGAGAGAAACTTCACAACATCTAGCAGAGTAGAAGTTATGTGTTCTGTCTCCAAGCAATTCTACTTCTAAGAATACATATTATAGAAACTTCTTCATTTGCATAAGGAGACACATACAAGAATTTTTTTTTTTTAAATCATCATTAGTATAGTGACAAACTGGAATAAATTAAATATCCATTAAAAAAAGACCAGTCACTAAAATTTGCTATATTTTTATAATGGAATATTATACAGAGGTGAAAATGACAGCACATATATCCATAAGGAAGAATCACAAAAAATGTTTAAATAGTAATTTATAGAATATTAAAAACATATACTGCTATATCTATAAAGTTTGAAAATTGAAAAAGAATCATGCCTTAAATTTTTGTATACTTATATATCAAGTAATGGTATAAATATCTGCTTGGGAAGATAAACATAAATGATAATAATATGGTAATAACAAAAAAAGGATTGGTGGCAAAATGGTTTAATGTTCTGCAGTTAACCCAAATGCTGGCAGTTTTACTTCAGCCAACAGCTAAACAGGAGAAAGACCTAGCAATTAGCTTCCATACAGATTACAAACAGGAAAACTCATTGGGTGGTTCTATTCTGTTCCACTCTGTCACTGTGAATAGAAAATTGACTCAACAGTACTTAATAATAACAATAATAATAGAGGATAGTGTTTACTATGAAGGAGACTAGGACTAGGTGGCTTCAAATGTATCTGTAATATTTTATTTACTCAAGAAATTGAAACAAATATGGCAAAATATTATGAGATAAAAGCCACAGGATGTGTATACTTTTTGTATATTTGAAATACCTTACAAATAAAGGATTACTATTTTAAGTCTTGAAAACATTTAAACTCGGACTTTAACATTAAATATGATAGATTTTCTGTTACATTCTCATACGTGTATCTGGAAGAGTTAATTTATAAAAAAATTCTTCTTATATTTGGAGATGAGAAGAGACCAACATTCTCGAATTGAGCTTGATATTTTGACCCACAGTTTTTGGCATATAATCTATACAGAAAAGGGAGGAAGATGTGATAGGTCAATTGAGACTACCAGTTGCCCAATCAATTCTGACTCATGGTGATCTTGTGTGTGTCAGAGCAGAACTGCACTCTAGATTTCAATGCCTGATTTTTCAGAAGTATATCACCAGGTCTTTCTTCTGAGGCACCACTTAGTCAACTTGAACCTCCAACCTTCTGGTTAACAGTAGAGCACACTAACTGTTTGCACTACCTAGAATAGGTAATGACAAGATAAAATAACTGAACAGAAGATTTCATAGAGCAGCTCGAGAAGACAAAGTCAATTATTATAATGAAATGTGCAGAGACCTGGAGTTAGAAAATCAAAAGGGAAGAACACCCTCAGCATATCTCAAGCTGAAAGAACTAAAGAAAAAATTCAAGCCTTGAGTTGCAATACTAAAAGATTTTATAGGCAAAATATTGAATGATGAAGGAAACATCAAAAGAAGATAGAAGAAAGCATTTGTTGATATTCATCTAGTTCAGGAGGTGGCATATGAACAAGAACCAATGGTATTGAAGGAAGAAATTGAAGGTGCACTGAAGGAATTGGTGAAGAACAAGCCTCCAGGAATTGATGGAATACCCATTGAGATGTTTCAACAAACAGATGAAACTTTGGAGGCATTCACTTGTCTATGCCAAGATATTTGGAAGACAGCTACTTGGCCAACTGTCAGGAAGAGATCCGTATTTGTAGCCATTTCAAAGAAAGGTGATACCACAGAATGTGGAAGTTATCGAACAATATCATTAATATCACATACAAATAAAATCTTGCTGAAGATAATTCAAAAATGGTTACAGCAGTATATTGACAGAGAACTTTCAGAAATGTAAGCTGGATTCAGAAGAGGACATGGAATGAGAGATATCATTGCTGATGTCAGATTGATCTTGGCTGAAAGGTAAGAATACCAGAAGGATGTTTACCTGTGTTTTACTGACTACGCAGAAGCATTAGATTGTATGGATCATAACATATTATGGATAACATTGAGAAGAATGGGAATTCCAGAACATATAATAGTGCTCATGAGGAACCTGTGCATAGACCAGGAGGCTGTCGTTCAAACAGAACAAGGGTATACTGCATGGTTTAAAATAAGGAATAGAGTGTGTTAGGGTTGTATCCTTTCACCATACTTATTCAATCTGTATGCTGAGCAAGTAATCTGAGAAGCTGGACTATTTGAAGAGCATGGCATCAGGATTGGAGGAAGACTGATTAACAACCTGTCATACGCAGATGACATGATCTTACTTGCTGAAAGTGAAGATGACTTGAAGCTCTTACTGATGAAGAGTAAAGACTGCAAGCTGCAATATGGATTACACTTCAACATAAAGAAAATGTAAATCCATACAACTGGACCAATGAGCACCATCATGATGAATGGAGAAAAGATGGACGTTGTCAAGGATTTCATATTACTTGGTTCCACAATCAACACGAATGAAAGTGGCAGTCAAGAAAACAGACGATGTACTGCACTAGGAAAATCTACCGCAGAAGACCTCTTTGAAGTGATGAAGAGCAAAGATGTCTCTTTGAAGACTAAGGTGCACCTAACCCAAGCAAGCCATGGTATTTTCAATAGCCTCATATGCATGTGAAAGCT
Organism: Orycteropus afer afer; assembly: GCF_000298275.1. NCBI lineage: Eukaryota > Metazoa > Chordata > Mammalia > Tubulidentata > Orycteropodidae > Orycteropus > Orycteropus afer. The sequence goes on along the minus strand of NW_006921736.1, from coordinate 6,634,910 downwards.
GGAGAATGAATAAGGAAGACCAAAGAAGAGTTGATGCTTCTGAGTTGTGCTGGTGGCAAAGAATACTGGAAGTACCATGGACTGCCAGAAGAATGAACAAATCTGTCTTGGAAGAAGTACAGGTGAAATGTTCCTTGGAAGCAAGAATGGCTGGGCTTCATCTCATCTACTTTGGTTATATACAGTCAGAAGGGACCATTTCCTGGAGAAGGATATCATGCTTGGTAAAGTGGAGAGTCAGCAAAAAAGGGGAAGGCCCTCAACGAGATAGACAGACACCAGTGGCTGCCATGATAGGCTCAGGCATATCAAGGATTGTGAGGTTGGCACAGGACTGGGCAGTGCTTTGTTCTGTTGTGCACAGGGTGTCTGTAAGTCAGAGCCATCTTGATTGTAACTAACAACAACAACTACTATCCAGAAACTCCAAATTGAGAATAGAAAAATCTCAAAAAGGTGATCCAATTTACTGAAATAATCTGACATGTAAAATTCAATTCTACATTCTCCACAAGAAGGACGCCATGGTGTTTGGGTACAGAGCAACAAAAAACATTGCAGTAGGGCACAGATCAAGAGGCTACTTTGATCTAAAGTTTAGAAATAAGGACAACTTCCTCTTACATGTCAGGCAAGGTTCTAGGTAATTGCCATTTTATAATTCCCAGATAACATTTTAATCTCTAATATGCAGATAAGAAAATTGAGACCTATCAATAGTCACCCAATTGCTGAGTGGAAGAGTCATTATTCAAACCCTGATTTGTCTGATTACTAAGTGAATAATGGGATACTTGGACCCTGCATGTAGCCGAGTCTTCATTCAGCAGCCTGCCATGTTGTCTACTGATCTTTGTATCATTTCTGGACTCTTTCATTATTCTACAAGACTCCTGAAGCATTATGAAAAAAAAATAGGCTTATTTTTAGGTCCAGAGTGCCTAATCCCATTTCATTAGAAATCAAGTGTTTCTTACTTCACATTATTTTAATTACTGCAGTAAACAACTCGTGTATTATTTCATTGTCTTCCATTCTTCTTCTTCTTTTTTTAATTGTGATTTGGGTGAAACTTTACAGAGCAAACTCACTTTCCATACAGTTCACATACACTTTGTCTCATGACATTGACCACAGTTTACCACAATGCAACAGCTCCCCTCCCACTTCCTCCCCATAGTTACCTCTTCC
>NW_006921736.1:6631776-6632929 GCF_000298275.1 Orycteropus afer afer | reverse complement strand
CATAGACATACCTAATAGTTCAGCCTGTCCACCCATCTATCCCCCTGTATACCCATGTTTGCCTTCACTGACAACACAGTACTGTATGTGCAAAAGGGTTCATCTTTGTTGTCTGTACCTCCCACATACCTTTCTATGTCTTCCTGTTCCTCAATGCCACCATGTTTGATCACTCACATTTGGTACATTACCCTTCTCTTCACCCAAATCAATACTTATCTCTACCTATCTAATAGTGTTCCATCCCCTCCTCTCCCACCCCTGGTAACCAACAAAGAAAATTTCTTTCAATAGATAAACCTTTCCTTGACTTTTACAATAATGGACTAATACAATATTTGTTCCTTAGTGATTGACTTATTTCACTCAGCATAATGTCCTCCAAATTCATCCATGTTAGGTGGTGTTTCCCAGATTCTAGGTTATTCTTTAGGGTTGCATAATATTCCATTGTGTGTATGTGCCTTAGTTTGGTTATCCAACCCTCAGTTGATGGACACCTAGGTTGTTTCCATCTTTTGCCTACTGTAAACACTGCTGTGATAAACATGGGTGTGCATACGTCTGTTCTTGTCATGGCTCCCACTTCTTTAGGATATATATCTAGTAATGGAATGGCTGAGTCAAATGGTATTTCTAATTCCAACTTTCCAGCAGCGTATGAGAGTCCCAGTCTCTCCACATCCTCATCAGCATTTGTTACTTTTTGTCTCGTTGAACTTTGCTGCTAGTGCTGGGACAAGATGGTAACTCATTGTTGTTTTGATTTGCATCTCTCTAATGGCTAATGATCATGAGCATTTCTTCCTATGTTTGTTGGGCACTTGAATATCCTCCTTGGTGAAATAGCTATTCATGTCTTCTGCTCATTTTTTAATTGGATTATTTGTCTTTTGGTTACTGAGGTATTGGAGTTTTCTACAAATTCTAGAGAAAACTCCCTTGTCAGATATGTCATTATCAAATATTTTTTCCCAATCTGTAGGTTCTCTTTGGACTCTTTTGGAGAAATCTTTGGAAGCAAAATATCCAGTTTTGCCAGCACCGTTGATTAAACAAACATTCTCTTCCCCATTCAATGGATTTTGGGCCTTTGTCAAAGATCAGCTGACCATAGGTCGATGGATCTATTTCTGGGTTCTCAATTCTATTC
>NW_006921736.1:6607194-6613956 GCF_000298275.1 Orycteropus afer afer | reverse complement strand
TACCTAAATATAATTATTTTGAATTCCTTATCAGGCAGGTCCAGTGCTGCTTCTTCCTTAGGGATGTGTTCTGGGTCTGTATCCTGCTCCCTTGTCTCTACCACTTTATCTTGCTTCTTCGTGTGGACTGTGATGGGCTGTTGTCTCCAAGACATTGTGTCATTGTTGTATTTAGATCTCTGTTAACTGTTTGTGAAGAGCAGCCAAGGATGAGTCAGGCTTTTCTTGGTGGTTGTTAATTGTTGGCCCGTTGGTGGAGAAGGAAGTGGTCACTCTCACTCAGTAAGTGAAGTTGCAGGAGGTGTGGGTATATTGTCATATGGGGACTGTTGCTGTCTTCCACTCAGTTAGACAAAAATAACAATTGAATAACCATCAAAAAAGTAAAAGCAAATGGACAAAAAAAATACACTATGTAATCACACAGGAATAGTAACCAAAGAAAGAAAAAAGGAAAAAGAAGGGAAAAACAACAACAACAACAACAAAAAAACACAAAACCTGCAATGTCTGGGGAGAGGGCTATAAGAGAAAAAAAGGTAGAGAAGGAGAATAATGAAGAAGAAAATGGGAAAAATGCAAAAAGGGAAACCATGAACAGGGTTAACCATGAGAAAGAAAGAAAAAAAAAAATTGCAACCAGGAACAGGGAAAAGAAAAAAAGCTGAAAACTAGAACCTGGGAGGGGAACAATAAAGAATAATAGTAAAAAGGACAAAAGTAATAATAATAATAGTAGTAGTTTTAAAACAGACAAAAATAAAAAACAAAAAAACAGAAAAAAGCCAAAAAAAAAAAAATTTGGGGGCAGGGTGGGGAAGGGCACTCAGGCTCCGTCGGAGTACACAGACTGGGATGGAATTCCTGTGGGCTCAGAAAGTGAGTGGGAGTGAGGGAGGGTCACACTTCTGTTCACCAAGAGGGTGTGGGGTATAAGAGTAACAAGGGGAATGTTGCACCTTTCTAGTCATCTGGGTCCAGAATATTCTTGGGGTTGCCGGCAAGTGGAGCCTGTTCTTAAGTCCGTGGAATCTGGGAGAACACTGTCACTTTAAATATCCAAAATGGTCAAGCCGCTTGTAAACATTTAAAATGGATGTGTCCTCCAGACAGAGGGAAGTCCACAGCTCAGCTGCCTTCCTCTTTGCTGCTTCCCTTTTTATTCCCCAGCCACCAAAGCAGTCCTCCATGCAGTTCCTGGGTAGCAGGGCCGATTTTTCGGTTAATTCTTTGGTCCTACCATCACTCAAGAATATCTAAGCTATCTGTGCCATCAGGAACACTGCCAGACTGCAGCTCCATATGTCTCCTTTTTTGTTGTTTTCATGCAAATTTTTCTGCTAGTTGGAGTTTAGTCCACTTTTGTATCCTTCCATTCAAGGCTCAGCTGTCCAGGATTATCTTCTGTATCTATGTTAATTGGTTCCCCCTTTCTTTGTTGAAGAGGGTCTGTGCAGTCTTTCTGCCTATTCTGCCATCTTACCAGAACTTGTCTCCATTCTTAAAAGACGTCTCCTCTATGGAAGGGCTTCTCTTACTAAGCAAACGGAATAGGTTCTGTACTGGTGGACTATGTCTTTTATTATATGTTCTATTTAACTAACAACTAGCATCTTTATCTTATTTCCTAGAATTCTCACACTCAAAATAACACATACATACAAACACACAAGTGAAATATTCCAACTGATTTCTTTCCACATATAGGTCTTCTTTGACCTGTCAACTATTTTAGCTAATCATATACCTTTATCCAAAGTTGCTATTCCAACTGTAGTAGTTAAGGTTGTGTGTCAACTTGGCTGGGCCTGGTTTTTAGCAGCTGAGCAGCTGGATGTAGTTACTCCCCATGATGAGACTGGTAATCAGCTCCATAGTAGAATCTACTGAAGCAGCTGAGTAGCTGCCTTAGGGATGTGGTCTGTTTCCAGTAATATAAGAAGAAGCTTTGAAGAAAGTTTTGAGCTTTTGGCATGCTTGGACCCTGCATGTAGCCAAGTCTTCATTTAGCAGCCTGCCGTGTTGTCTACTGATGTTTGGATCGTTTCTGGACTTGAACCAGTGGCCTGCCATGTTGTCTGCTAATCTTGGGACAGTGTCATTTTACTTGTTGACCTTGGGTTTGTCAGCATCAGCAACCATCAGCTGCCTAAGTTAAGAAATGCCTCCAGTCCAGTGGCTGGGAGCAAGAGGCAGAGCTGAAACCCAAGGTCAAGGGGTTTTCACCCATAACCTAGAGAGAGCACTTTGAACTTGGACTTCTAGCCTCCTAACCTGTAAGAGAATAAATTTGTATTTGTTGAAGCCATCCACTTGTGGTGTTTTCCTGTTAGATCAGTACTGAGAACCAAAACACCAAAGAACATCCTCTAATCTGTAATCAGTACGGAATTTATCAGATCATGGGGTTTGGGGATGAGGGTGGAAGAGAAGCATGTAACATGGACATACATATCTTAAGAACTTATCTAGCACTGCACTCATTTTGTCATTTAGCCATTCCACAAAAGAGCTGAACTCATTTTGCAAAATTTACAAAAACAATCCAATCATCTTATTTCTTAACTACTAATCACTTGAAAAGTTCTGCTGACATTGTATGGTTATAGTCTTAGAGGAATTCTCTCCTCCTCCAGATTAATTTTCATTTTTCTTTGATACATTTTCTGCATAAACCCAAGCAAAACAACATCATAGATGCTCATGGAAATTTTTCTTTTTCCTTCTGCAAACATGATGTTGAAATCTGTCATTCACTCTATGTCCCAAATCAACAAATGGTAAATATTTTAATATAGTTGTCTGTTATATTTTGGTATCTTCCTCTAAATTCCTTTTAAAGAAGGACCGTGCCCCTCACTTAACTAAAGATGTCTGCAAAGGAACTAAAAATCATCTGGAAAAATAAATTAAAAGTGTCTTTGTTCTCCTCTATTGTCTCACACAAGGACCTTTGTACTTATAATAATGCTGTGGAAAATGTCTTCGTGTTCTATCAATAATACATTGAGGTTCAGTTTTTGTTTTTTTTTTTCCATTTTATGTTGTTTTTACTTCTGCTAGGCAAACAAGACTCTCTCGACTTTCTCATTCTTATCAAACTGTAGAATGCTAATAAAACAAATCCAAACTAATAAAGCCCATTTCCTCTTTAGTAATCCTCTTAAAGCGATCAAGGACTCACATCCCCAGATATGACTAGTATAGTCAGATATAAAGTAGAAAGATAAAATATGGATAAAGGGACTATGAACATACAAGAGTATTAAAGCAAACATATAATAACAAAGGCTGTACAATTGTTTAAAACATGTGTGGGTGGAGACTCCAGTCTATAGGGATCATCTTATGTTGTTGAAACGCTGTAACTTCTACACCAACACCATTTTAGCACTGATAACAAGGATTTCCTGATTTTTTGTTTTTGCATTGATCTATTTGTCTTTAAAAAGATTTCGGCCAACAATCCAAAAATCTGATAATTGTCTGCCTAAGCTTTCTTAAGATAAATGTCTTTCTAATTCCTTAGAAAGACTGAACCACTCTAGAGATTCCTTGCTTTTCACAAAGAAGAATTTCCTCTAAAATCTAGTTTAGTTTAATTATAGTAGTCAGGGTGTGATTTCTGTTTATATCTCTCCGGTTGAATCTGCTCTGGCTGGGTTTGGGTCAGAGCTATTTCTAGGAAATGCCTGCTAGTTTTTCGCAGACTAAAATTTCTTTGCTTTCTCTTCTTCCGGCTTGATAACTTTGCCACTTTAATGAGAACAAGTGATCTGTGTGAATATCTATAACTAGGCACATAGACTTGATATCTGGTGCAACTAATTATAAGGTATGTGTGTATGTGAACATGCATGTGCATACAAACACATACACACACACACACACACACATACATCCAGGACACTACTCAAATGTTAAGGTTATCCATCAGTTAATTCCCCCTTGAATTATTAAATTCACTATAATTTTTTAAGTAACTTGTGGCACTAAGGTTAAATGTTTGGCAGCTAACTGAAAGGCTGGCAGTTCAAATCCATCCAGTGGCTTTAAGAGAGAAAGATCTGGTTATCTGTTCCCTTAAGGATTACAGTCTAGAAAACCCAATACCGTCCAACTGTGTAATACATGGGGTCACCATGAGTAGGAATCCACTTGACAGCACTCAACAACAACATATTGGTTAAGACTCTTCAGTGCCAGCTAACAATGGTTGACATTGGTTTAAGCAAAACCAGCCAATCAAACAAAACGCCAAAAGAGCAAAATGCATGGATGGTGATTCAGAGGTGTCTTATGGATACTGGAGTAAGAAATCTGCTGGGCCTTGGAAAACACTAGACTCAGGAACCCAAAGGCAGTCTACAACCCATAGAGCCCTGTCTTCCACTTCTCTTTGTTGATGGTCTCCCTGAGTTTTCCTCAGTTTCTTCCCCCCAGAACAATGGCTTTATCTGCTATACAATGCAGACAGAACATGACCTACCTATTAATGCTCATTTTCATAGGTAACAGCTATTTTGTCATAGAGGAATGAAATTTCTCTTGCTCCCAATTCCAAATTCCTGGGAGAGAAATCTGATGGAAAGCAAATTGGTACAAATTCTTTCTCCTTGTCCTGTCAACTGTGGCTGTGAGTTTGGGACCTCAGTGTAGAAGCCAACAGTGTAGATTACAGTGGCACTCAAGGGATTTTTTTTTTTTTTCCAGGAATTTGGCAGAAGCTCCATAAAGGCTCAGATGAGTGAGATTCTCACTGGCAGGCAAATACAGTCTTCTGGGGTTCAGGAATAATTTGGCTGCCATCTTGGGATGTTGTGCCAAACAGGTATTTGTGCCTGAAGCACTTCATAGTTCTTTCCAAAAGGTGGGATTGTGTCAGCCTATGATCCCTGGTTTTTATACTTGGTTGTTAGTCGATTCCCATCCATGTGTGCAGAGTAGAACCACTCCATGGGGTTTTGAAGGCTGTAACTTTTTGGATCTCCAGGTCTGACTTCCAAGGTTTCTCTGGGTGGCTTCAAACAACCAATTTTCAGCTAGTAGTCAAGTACTTAACCATTTATTCCATCCAGGGACTCCTGACACTTTGTTGTATTAGGATTCACTTCTGTCAGCATCTGCAATATCAAAGTGTTATCTCTCCAGCTGAGAAGAAATTCATGTGCTCTGGGTGTGGTTTTTCTCTAAAGCCTATTGGAACTGTCCAGAAACCCTGATCCAGAAATTGAAGTGCAGTCTATGATATCACAAAGGAGATTTCATAATGACAAGTAGTGCCTAAGACACCTGACTGCTAACCAGAAGGCTGATGGTTCAAACCCAACAGATACTCCTCAGAAGGAAGGTTGTGCAATTTTCTTCTGTAGTGATACAGCCTGAGAAACCCAAGAAGGGGTCGCTATGAGTTGGGTCCAAGTTGACGGCACATAACAACAACAACATATAAATAAAAACTAAACCAAACTCAATCACATATAAATAGAAACTTAAAAAAAATGATTTGGATTGTATAGTTTATACATTGTTTCATCCACATAAAACGTGGCTTCCTGTTATATACGCCTACCCTTTCTTTAATAGAAAACATGAATTTAAAAAAAAATCCTCTGAATTATGTCTATTAGTTTCCTAATGAAAATGAATCAATAATTGAGACTACAGTTATTCCTTTTTCTCTGATTTTATCCTTTTTTTCTCCAAGAAAAGACACACTAGTTTGATGACCCCAGAAAGACATGTTGAAGATGTAATCCCTGGTACCTGTGAATGTGATTTTATTTGGAAACAAGGTCTTAAGTTAAGGATTTTGAGATGTGATCATACTGGATGTAGGGTGACCTCTAACCCTAATGCAGTGACAAGTGTCCCTATAAGAGAAAGAAAGGACACTGCAGAGATACTTTGAGGGGAAGACCATATGAAGATGTAGACAGAGTGATGTGTCTACAAATCAAGGTGCCCCCAAAATTGCTGGCAACCACCAGAGAAGCATGGAATGGATTTTCCCTCAGAGTCTCCAGAAGGAATCAATCTTACACTACCTTGATTTCAAACTTCTGGCCTCCAGAATTGTGAGAGAATATGTTTCTGTTGTGGTAATCTATAACAGCAGCCCTAGGAAACCAATCCAGGGTACAACAAAAATCTATGGGGGTTCATAGTGGTAGAAGATAAGGGATACTTGTAGTAGAGGACACAAAAGTGGTGCACACTTCTGTCAAATAAACATTCCTTGCTTATCTCTTTTTGAAGGGAGAAATCAGTTCCTAGATCTACATGGGCTGACGAACACTGTTCTTCCACTGAAAAGTTGGGAGTGTTATCATTGACTTCGGCTTGTTACAAGAATTGAAGGGTGGTGAGATTTCCTGTTTTCAGAAGGATGGTTGGGCAATCTACTTCCATAGTGATACTGCCTCAGAAACCCAAGGAGTGGTCGCTATGAGTCGGGTCAGACTCAAAGATAGTGTGTTTGGTTTTGGTTTGGTTTTGCATGGCATGTAGTGAGTTATATTGCCATACTATGTGATGGACACAAAATGAAGAGAAATGAGGCTAGAGAGACATAGCAAAAAAGTACCAAGATGTATGGGCCTACATAGAAAAAGATGAAATCCTCCCTAACTCATTTTGGGAAGCAAGTATAACTTTAATACCAAAACCAGGAAAATACATAACTCAAAAGGAAAACTACAGACCAATATCCCTCATGAATATAGATGCAAAAATCTTCAACAAAATCCTAGCCAATAGACT
>NW_006921736.1:6566147-6603971 GCF_000298275.1 Orycteropus afer afer | reverse complement strand
TGGTAAACTGTGGTCAATGACATGAGACAAAGTATATGTGAACTGCTGTATGGAAAGTGAATTTGCTCTGTAAATCTTCACCCAAATCACAATAAAAAAATAAAAAAAGATGTATGGGCCTTGTTTTACATTCTTTCTCTCTGTCTTCCTCCCTTCCTCTCTCCTTCTCTTTGTCTCTCTCTCTCTTCCTACATTTTCCTTCATAGGTTTATTAGATTTTATAATTACACATTTATTTTGCATGGTTATGGGACCAACATCTGTATGTTCCCTGAAGACGGACACTTAAATCTTGGTGTATAGTGAGAAGTGAAATCAAGATCCAGAACTGTGCCTGGGAGCATAGCCTAGGGTTAGAAGTATCGATTCCAGAGGCCACCTATAGGGGTTGGAATGTCAGCCTTGAAACTTAACTACCCATGGGACCTTGGACAAACCACATAACCTCCTGTGCCTTGGTTTCTCATCTATAGAGATAATAATACTATCTGCCTTCTAAGTTTATTATAAGAACTGTTGTCGCTGTTGTTGTTATGTGCCGTCCAGTCGGCCCCAACTCATAGCAACCCCTCCTTGGGTTCCCAAGGTGGTATCACTATGGAAGTAGATTACCCAACCTTCCTTCCAAGGAGTGGCTGGTGGGTTTGAACCGCCAGCCTTCTGGTTAGCAGTCAAGTGCCTTAGTATGCTATCTAAAAGTAGTTATATTTAAAGCACTTAGAAAAGTGGTGGCATACAGTAAATACTATGAAAATGTTAAGGAGCCCTGGTTAAACAGCTGTTTGAACCTATCAGCTGCTCTTCAGGAAAAAGATGTAGCAGTCTGCTTCCATAATAATTATAGCCTAGGAGTCCCTATGGGGCAGCTCTACCCTGTTCTACAAAGTTGCTATAAATCGGAATCAACTTGACAGCAATAGATTATGTAAGTGTATGTTAAATAAATAACAGGCCCTCAAATGTTTATTAAACAAATCACCAATAAGCTAATAAAGGAACAACAAGGGCATTTACAATTTTATAATTTCTGAGGCCCAGCATATAGTTTCATATTTGTCCCCCAAACTTCTTTTCCTGTGTATTATTTTACATACATTTAAACTAAAGTCATTATGTCTTTTAAAAAAGTACAGAAAATTTTATTTAAATAAATAATCCTGTGCTCTAATATGGCTGGACTTCAGTCTGCCTGCTCTAGACATAAATGTTTGAAGGGGACATCTCTATTTGGAGAGAAAAATACTGAGTTTTTTTTAATCACTAATTCTCTCCAGACACAAGACAAATTACTGTCTTAGTAAGTTTAATTTTAATTTCATCATAAAAAGAATACATGTTCATTACAGAAAAAAGTTTAAATGCTCATAAAGAAATTTAAAACAATCACTCATAATTCTATTACATTGAAAGAATCACTGCTTTGTAAAATGTTATATTTCCTCCCAGATTATAAATTTTAAAAACCACATTCATTTAAAAATTGAAATCATAGTATAACACTTTATCCTAGTATATTCTTCACTTACACCATGAGGATCCCCCTATGTCAAAAACAAGAATTGTTAAATGATTTTGCATTTTCTATAACATATATAATTTATTTTATGATGAAAAATTTTGGGGTATCTAGGATTCTTGTAATTTATCCATAATTACTGATGTGATCAGTATCCTCACAAGAAGAGAAAGGGGCTTTACTTGAAAATATTAAGAAACAGGTAGGAAAAAAATGTCTGTAGAAGAAAAATTCCTGCCTTGATATCAATCAATCTGGAAGCTGAAGAAATATTTATTTCTGGTTTCAGAATAGCCCATCAATTTTTAGTAAGTTCACATTTAATCTTTTCACCTTAATATTCTTGTGAAGTATTAAAAAGATGCTGAAAATAAGTTCACAGTGCTAGGATCACTATCTCTGCTAAAGAAATACATGGTGAATAATCGACCCTTATTCGCTTTCTGTAAAAAATTTTAGAATGAATCCATAAAGAAAGCTCCAGAAAGAGTGGGCAATTTGAAGACCAAGATACTGAAGCAAAACTGAAAGATCTTCAAAGAATAAAAAGGAAAATATATGGATGAGAATTTTACTTTCTGACAAATGCTTAGTGTTCAAGTGAATTGAACTATCAGCTTAATGAATACTTAAGAATTAATTCTTGTTTTCACACAGGGTCAAGAGAGTTAAAGTTGAAAGGTTATGTACGTTTACCTGATTTTGTGAGAAGTGGAAAAAAGAAGTATAGAGAGTTTAAATGATTTCTCCATTTGAATAATATCCAAACTCTTTATCCAGGTTTACCAAACCCTGCCTAATCTCCAAAAATGAAACAAAACAAAACAAAACAAATAACCCATTGCCATCAAGTTGATTCCAAGTTGAGTCCACAGTGACTGTACAGAACAGAGTAGAATGGCTCCATACGCCTTCCAAGCCTGTAACCTTCATGGAAGCAGACTGCCATATCTTTCTTGCATGGAGTAGCTGATGAGTTTGAAACATCAACCTTTCAGTTAGCAGCAGAGTGCTTAACCATTGTGCCACCAGGGCTCCTTCTACTTGACCTAGTTCCTTCCTATTCTCCTGACATCATCCCTATGGTGCTAGCCCCACTAAGGGCTATGTTACAGCCACATTGGCCTCCAGGAAACCAAGAGTCCCAGATGGACCCTTCCTACTGGCAGGCCACCACACTGAACCTCCCCAGTCCTTGTGCTCATCACTCTTACAACTTCAGTCTCCTTTAGCCCCACTTTCTCCTTCCCCAGATCCTTCCCATTCTGCTTGCTGGCTTCCTACTGAGAAAATGGAAGCCCCAAGAAAAGAATTTCAACAGACTCTACCAACTCATACACTCACCTACCAGCCTCTGCACACACATATTTAGCCTACTTGTCTGTTACCACAGATACATTTTTCATGTTCTTATTTAAAGCCATCCCTTCACCAGTACATTCCCTTCTTTCTTCTATATCATCAATGCCCCCCCTTTACTGGATCACACTTATCCACATATAATCAACACTGACATTTCTCCCATGTTAAATATATACATTTAACATACATACAATATGTGTGTGTGTATACACACACAGAGACGCATTACACACACACATTTGTTCTATTCAAAAATCTATTGTGGTAAATTTACATAACAAAAATTTGTAATTTTAATCATTTTAAAGTGTATATTCAGTGATATTAATTACATCCACCATGTTACACAATTATCATCAGTATTTCTATGTCTTTTGTTTCCCCTCCCAGTAAAGCTCCTGAAAGTACTGTGTATATTTGCTCTCTGATTCCTCTCTTCCCATTGTCTTTTAAGCTAACTTTGGTCTGGTTTCCTTTCTTGACACCTCATCAAAATTGCTTAAACTCATGTTGCTAAATCCTATGGTCATTCCATAGTCCTCCCCTTACCTAACCAATCATCAGCACCCAACATAGCGATCATTACTTCTTGTTGCCACATTTCTCCATTTGCCCTCTAGAAAACCAAACTTTGTTTATTTCCCTCCTCTTTCACTGGTTGTTCTTTCTCAGACTCTTGTATTTCCCAGAATCCTTTCCTTCTTTCAACCTCTTAATTCTGGGTGCCTGAGTTTAGACCTCAGCCTTGCTTTCATTTCTATATCACCTTGTTGTTGTTGTTGTTGTTTTGTGCCGTTGAGTCAGACCCGAATCATAGTGACCCCTCCTTGGGTTTCCGAGGCAGTATCACTATGGAAGTTGATTGCCCCATCTTCCTTCCGAGGAGTGGCTGGTGGGTTTGAACCGCCAGCCTTCTGGTTAGCAGTCAAGTGCCTTAGGCACTACACTACCAGAGCTCTCAAAATTGTTTTTGTTATGTGTTGTCAAGTCGGATCTGACTTATAGCGACCCCTCCTTGGGTTTCCAAGGCCATAAATTGCCCAACCTTCCTTCTGAGGAGTGGCTGGTGGGTTTGAACTGGTAACCTTCTGATTAGCAGTCAAATACCTTAAGCACTATGCTAGCATATCACCTAGTGATATAGAAATACAGGGCTTATGTCAGACTCTGTCCTGAACTTTAGACCCTTCCATCCAGCAGGCTACTTAACATCTCTACTTGGAGTCAATAACACCTCAACAGCAGTATATCCAAAGCTGAACTCCAGGACACCTGCCACCTCCCGTTACCAAAGTTGTTTAGGTTTCTCAACTAATGGCAACTCCATTCTTCCATTAGTTTAGGCCAGTAATATTTGACTTCTTTTTTTCTCTCATGTCCCATACACAATTCAAAAGGATAACCTGGTGACTCTATCTGCAAAACATCCAGAATTGGACCCATCACCTTGGTTGTAATATGCCATCAAGTCTGATTTCGACTCATTGCGACCCCTCATTGGGTTTCCAAGGCAGTAGTACAATGGAACTAGATTGTCCCATCTTCCTTCCGAGGAGTGGCCGGTGGGTTTGAGCCTTCTGGTTAGCAGTCAAGTGCCTTAGGCACTATGCTACTAGAGCTCCTCCCATCACTTTTATACCACTCCTATGATTCAAGTCCAAGCCTAGATTACTGAAGCAACCTTCTAACTGTTCTACTTGCTTCTATACTTGCCCCCTTACATTCACTATTCAATACAACAGTCAAAGTGGCCTTTTAAAAAGGTAAGTTAGATCATGCTGCTCCTGTATTCAAAATCTGCAATTCCTCCATATTTCACTCTGTGGTATAAATTATGCAAATGGGGTGGTGTGATGACTAAGGCATCTGACTGCTAACCAGAAGGCCGGTGGTTCAAACCCACCAGCCACTCCTCAGAAGGAAGGTTGAGCAATCTACTTCTGTAGAGATACCGCCTCGGAAAACCAAGGAGGGGTCGCCATGAGTCGGATCTGACTTGATGGCACTGAGTAAAGTAAAAATGCTTACTTTGGCAACAAGCTCTGTATGATCTTTTTCTCCCATTATCTTGTTCACTCTACTCTAGCCACTGGCCTCTTTGCTGTTTCTGAAACATACTAGGGATGTTTTTTCCAAGGGGCCTTTGCCCTGGTTGTGCCATGCTTGCTTTTCTCTTTCAGATAACTGTTTGGCTAACCCTCATCATTTGTTCAATACTTCTTCTAATTGAGGTCTACCTTTACTACTCTACTTGGTACTGTCCTCTGTCCCTGGACCTTCCCCATACTCTGTCACTCACTCTCTCAGTCCTTCCCTATCGCAGACTATTTTTTATAATAATTATTAATCTCTAACAAGAAATATAACCTCTTTATTTTGCTTATTGTTTATTGTCCAACTCTGTCCCTAGAATGTGCAGGTACCACGAAGCAGAGATCTTTGCTTTGCTCACTGTTCAATCCTAATGCCTGGAACAGGCACATAATAAGTTTCAGTAAGTATTTGTAGAATGGACCCATGAATGAATTAATGCTCACTTCTCTTTAAGACTTTTCCACTAACTGGTCCCTTTGTCTGGATTGTGCTTTCTTTATTGTTACACAGTGGCTCCTTCTAGTCATTCAAAGACCCCAAAGAGGTCTTTCTTAACACAATTTGAAATAACCACAAGTTGCTTGCCATCACACCACCCCATTTTTATAATTTATACCACTATCTAGTATTTTTGTCTTTTAAGAGTATATTTATACATATACCTTTTCCCTACCCTTACCTAATCTTATTCACCTTTGAATCCCTATGACTTAAAATATATCAGGCATATATCAGCATATCAACATATATCAGATATCAGGCACTTATTTATTATATGAAGAAATATCCATACAGCTAGTGTACCACCTGGAGTTCATTATACAAATTATATATTAATAGAAGAATCTAGTGGAGAACACTTTCTCACTATAGGTCAAAGCCCTCAGTACTGGGTTGAATAGTGTCCCCTCAAAATTTACATCCATCCAGAATCTGTATATGTGATCTTATTTGAAAATAGGGTCTTCTCAGATGAAGAAGTCAAGTTAAGATGAGGTCATATTGAATTAGAGTGGGACCCAAATACAGTATGACTGGTGTCCTTATAAAAGAAGGAAAATTTTGACACAGAGATACATACAGTGGGAAGAAACCACAGGAGAACGTCATGTGACAATGCAGACAAAGATTTTAGTGATATATCTACAAGCTAAGGAACAGCAAGGATTGTTGGGAGCCACCAGAAACTAGGAAGAGAGGCAGGGAAGTATCTTTCCTTATAGTCTTCAGAGAAAGATAAGGGCCTTTCTGACACCTTGATTTAGTACTTGATGTCACACATCAGCAACAATACCCTCCAGAACCATGACACAATAAATTGATATTGTTTTATGCCACGTAGTTTATGGTACATTATCCGGGCAATCCCAGGAAAGTAATACACCCTTAATAGATGTTCTGCCAAATTAGTAACAAGAAGGATGTTAAACAAGAGGATACAATAAGATATTATTATTCTTAGCATACAATAACCATCATGATTTATTTTACTTAGTCATGACCCAGCCTTGAAACACTTGGCTAAAATCTCTAGGGTGTTGCAAATCTTGAACTATATTAGTTTCCCAGTTCTTAAAATGTCAATTACTCTGACAAGTAAACATTTTCCTTCCTTGAAATTTCCATTATTGTGTATAAATGTACTTGCCTTTGCTTCGTTTGATCTGAACAAACTTATAAATGATCCCAAATCATTGTCATTTAATCCACATTTCAATGCCTATATATTCTTAGGCAGTAAGGGAGTGCCCATTTTTCTATGCAGAGTTAAAGCCATGAAAGAATGGGTGGTGGCAGCACCTACACCTGTCCACACTCTTCTCAGAGTGGCATTATGAAAACAATTGCTCATATCAGAGCAATGTATGTCACAGGATGAACACAGGAACCTTGATGGGTATCAATAAACATTCAAAGGGTATGAACTCAGAGGAAAGTGTTCAAATCAATGGACTGAGATATTAAAAACAGAACATATTTTCAAACAGATGGCAACACATATGGATTTGTAAGTATTGGTTTCACCACTACACAATCTTACCTAACCCTCTCTTAATTTATGACCACCATCCGTCAGTTTTGTCATACTGTGGTGGCCTATATGTTGCTGCGATGTTGGAAGCTATGTCATTTGTATTTCAAATACCAGCAGCCACCATGGTAGACAGGTTTCAGTGGGGCTTCTGGACAAAGATATACAAGGAAGAAAGGTCTAGCAAACTACTTATGAAAATTAGTCAATGACAACTATATGGATCCTAAACAAAGTTTATGAAACATTGTCTGACTCGTTTTGGACATGCCTTCAGAAGGTACCAATCACTGGAGGTAGACATCATATTTGGTGAAGCAGAGGGCCAACTAGAGTGTGAGAGACCCTCAGCGGGATGGATTGGCACAGTAGCCACCATTAAGGATTCAAACATGCTAGTGGTTGTGAGGATGATGCAGGACTAGGCAGTTTTTATTCTTTTGTACAGGGCTCACCTTGAGTCAAAGATGACTTGGCAGCTGACAACAAGAAGAATAAGGTTATGAGCATTTTGAGCCAATGAGAACATGTTTGCCTTACAAATTAATTTGGAAGCTGTGGCAGTCTCAGGGCCAGAGGATCATCCTTTTGCTGAATCATCCAAAGGCAACATGCAGGCTGGTGTTGCTGATGGAAAATCCCCACACTTCCAACTTAGAAGAGCAGCTAACGCTGCTCCTCTGTCCTGGTTCTTTCTAGAGGCATTCACTTAAATGCCTTCTGTTGACAAAGCTTCCACACAAGCCTCAGGCACGTATCCCATGGCGTTCCCTTTTCTTTTCATGGGATGCCCAGGTCTCATACACCTACTTCCTCCAGTGGCATGTACTCATCATTCCTCTGTCTCCCCTCAATCTATGAGATCCTTTTCTCATTTTCTCTAGGACTTTATCATGCCACATTCAGGTATAGATGAGATTGGAGGACTTCCCTCAGAGGAAGTTTGATTTGTTAAAATTTCATGTTAAATTACATAACTGAAACAACAAGACAGTCAGCTGAGGCCAGTTCGAAGCTACAGCAATGCTTCTGAGTCTGTGAGGAAGGATACCAATAAGAATCCTCCCCCGGGGGGGGGGGGTTGAAGGCAGAGTGAAGGAAAATTAGATGGGGATGAGATGACGGTGGCAAAAGAGGTGAGGTGGCTATATCTATAAAACAACAGTTGCCCCTGTTCAATTATGGCCTTTAGTCTAAACTAATTTCAAAGAATAGAAAAGACAGGTTTGGTTATTGTGTGAGCAGTTAGGTTCTAGAGAAGTATATGTATATTTTAATAAGAGCCATTTAAACAATCAATCATATATTCATAATGGAAAACACTTGAAAAACCAGGGCCAGCTCCTGCAATGAATGCCCCTCATTACTGCTTATTACACCAGAAACCACTGGAGTGGTACACTCCACCACATCCTGGGAAATTAGCATGTGTTTAGTATTCTGCTCCTCTTCATTTGGTAACAGAACACATACTTCATATTTAGGAAATCACTACTCCCCGTTTCTCAGTCCAAAGACCCTCTTTCTCCTGCCTCATGTTGTTGTTGTTGTTGTTGTTATTTGCCGTCGAGTCGGCCCTGACTCATAGCGACCCCTCCTTGGGTTTCTGAGGCAGTATCACTACGGAAGTAGGATTGCCCAACCTTCCTTCCGAGGAGTGGCTGGTGGGTTTGAACCGCCAGCCTTCTGGTTAGCAGTCAAGTGCCTTAGCCACTATGCTACCAGAGCTCCTGCCTCATGTTAGTGACCTGAAATGTGGCCCAGGTCTGGCTTGAATAGCATTAAGCTTACAGTGAAGACTTCAGGGATGGTCACGTGACTGAAACCTGTCCAATGAAGAAGAGTCCTGGGTGGAATCAAACTTCCAACTTTTCATTTACAAGCCTAGTACATTAACTGTCACACCCACAGGCTCCTTTTACAATTTAGTAATTGACAATTGCAAATTCCTTCATTTACTCATTAACAGTGGAAGGAACTGAAGTAACTGGCTATTTTCACTGGAGTTGATTCTGGAAGGCTGGAAATCTATGGACATTTGAGGGGAGGCACAGGGAAAGAACTTGATGGAGAGAGAAGTTAATAGTCTTCCATGTGTCTAGGCATGAGAATCTGAGAGAGAGAGAAAAAAAAAAGGGATATGAAGACATGATTTGCAAACCTGCATCCAGTTGGACTTTTGTATTCTTTCATTGCACTTTTAATTTAAGTGAGTCAATGAACTCCCATTGCTTAAGCTAGTTTGAGTTGGATTTCTGTCACTTGCAGCCAGAAGAGTCTGACAATAATTTGGCAAGTTACAGATAACACTTACATAGTGTTTACCATATGCCAGTCACACTAAACAATTTATAGATTAACTAATTTAACCCCCATTTTATAGGTGGGAAAACTAGGCATAAAGAGGTTAAGTAATTTTTTTAAGATCATATAATTAGTAAGTTCTAGATTTATGATTTAAACTCAAGCATTCTAGCTCCAGGGTTGATGCCCATGATCACCACACCCTAGTAGTCTAGTTGATCTAGTTGAATGTAGAATCATTTTTCAGGATTACTTTTGTCGTTTCCATAGTGACTTGTCTGGGGCCAGCTCAGTAAGGATTATAGGATTTCTTTGATGTTTTTACTTCAATAGAATATAACCTGCTGGAGAGTAAGAACTATATTTCATTCTTTTAATGCCAGTGCCTAGTGACTCATGGAGTTGTCAGGACTTGGAATTGAGTTGGTAGTAACTAGCATTAACAATAATAACTAGTGATGTAAGTTATCTGGGTGGTGCAAACAGTTTGTGTTCGACTACTAAAGGTTGATGGTTTGAACCCACCCAGAGGTGCCTTGAAAGAAAGGCCTGGCAATCTGCTTCTGCAAGGTCACAGCCCACAAAACCCTATGGAGCAGTTCTACTCTGTACCGCATGGGGCTGCCTTAATTTGGAATTGATGTGACAGCAATGGGTTTTTTGAGTGATGGGCTTGGCTTAATAAGGTGGATGCTAAACTGAAATGAAAGGCAGGATTCTATTAAAACAGAATTGTGGTTTGACCCTAGGATAGAGAATAAAGGTCTAGAGTCAGGAACCTCGCTAAAAGTGTGTGCACATGTTGTACACATGAGTAGTCCTGCTGAGGGACAGAGCCATAGGACGAATTGCCTATAGGACTATAAACTGAATTGCAATCCACTTTCAAAAACTCGGAATAATATTTTCTCTCTTTCAGTTGGTCTCTGTCTCCATAGTTAGGGTTGCAGCCTGAGCAATCACTTTTTCTGGGCTCTCTTAGAGAACTACCTAGGTTCCAACCACACCCTCTGCATGCTTGGCAAGTTCTGTTCTCTGCTCCCTGGATTTCTGAGCAAGAGTTTTCTTCTTTTCTGTCTTCCCCCCAACCCCACCCTCTTCCAAATGTCCGTTCTGATCAGATGGACAAGTCAGGCTTGGCCCAATTAGTCCACTCTAAGTAGCTTACCCTGTACTTTATTAAAAGCAAAATCCACATCGGGTTAGCAAGATTAGAGGAAAATATAAAAATAAATTACTGTATTAAAATTAATTAAATGAAAAGCTGTATCTAATACCAGGAAATGATGGACTTCACGGGAGCAGTGAAGCCCTTAGTTCAACAAATGATTTTTAAAAATCCTAAAAACTCCCAACCCAGGGCTGAATAAAATATTCTACACTTAATGCAAAAGCAAAAAGATGTTAATTTTGGCTTTTTACACAAAGTGAATAAAAAGTTCCTCTGCTCTTTGCTCTGCAGGAAAATTCTTCTGATTGCAACATTATTCCACAGTCTGAGTGTTATAAATAACACCACCTCACAGTTAGGGAATGGCTTTGGTCGGAGGATCTCTAAGAATTTGGGAAACATTCACATTGGAACACTGACAATTGTAGTGAGGAGCAAATGTATATAGACTACAGGTTCAACCTCAGTTTAATGTTTATTGAGCACTTATCATGAGGCAGGTCTTTGCTGAGTGATGGTCAGACCAAAAAGGTGAGGAAACTAGCAAATAGGAGTGAGGTAACTAGGACTCAGTTGGACATAAAACACTATACCCTTTGAATTTTTTTAAACTCCATCACCAATTATTTTTAAAAACTTACTCATCAACTGGTTGCCGTCGAGTTGACTCTGACTCATGGTGACCCCATGTGTGTCAGAGTAGAACTGTGCTCCACAGGGTTCCCAACGTCTCTTTTCTCAGAAGCAGATCACCAGGCCCTGCTTCTCAGGTGCGTCTGGGTGGACTCAAACTTCCAACTTTTCATTTATAAGCCTAGCACATTAACTGTCACACCCACAGTCTCCTTTTACAATTTAGTACTCGACAACTGCAAATTCTTTCATTTACTCATTAACTGTAGAAGGAACTGATTGAGGAATTGAAGTCTAGAAGGGAAAATAACAGTAATAGCTAACATACTTTTATTGCTCATTGGTAGATTGGATTTCCGGTATTATATTCTCTTTAGAAACAAAAGTACATTTTCTCATTTTTCTCTGTTTGTATGTTGATAGGGGGACTGGAGGGAGCTGAGAGTCAGAGAGGAAGTAGTCACATAATGGGATAGGTTTTCTTGCTTGCTTCTTGATGTTCTAAAGCATGTCCTAACCACATCTACCATATCTCTGTAAACAAATGGAAAACTGAGTGGAAACCAGAATCAAAGACTCTGGTTCAGGCTGCTAGGGTGGATGCTGGCTCCATCACTTAGGCGTGCATGATAGAGTCAAAGGACTCAGTTTCTCCAGTCTCTACTTCCTCATCTATTAAAAAGGATAATCAGAACACTTCCTTCCTAGGGATGCTATGAAGAAGAAATGGGTTAATACATGAGAAGCCTATAAAGCATTTATGTTTCCAGCTAAAGTGGGTGCTGCTGAGTTTTCTATGCCTTGAGAGAATTTCAGAGCATTGCCTGTTCTTCTCTGCTTTCTTCCTCCTCTCCAAGAGAGACTTCTAGTCAACCACCATTCCACCCCTACCCAGACCCCATCACTTTCTCCCAGTAAACAAACAAACAAACAAAGAAAAACAAACCTCATTACTGTTGAGTTGATTCCTATTCATGGCAACCCCATGTGTTATGGAGTAGCACTGCTCCATAGGGGTTTCTTGGCTGTAATCATATAGAAGCAGATTGCCAGGACTTTCTTCTGCAGTGATGCTGGGTGGGTTTGAATTGCCAACGTTCAGGTTGGTAGTTGAATGCAAACCATTTGTGCTACCCACTACACCCCGTCTTAATTTTCTTCTTAGCACTTATCACCATGACACATATTTATTAACATGTTTATAGTCTCTCACTCTCACCTTTGAGATAACTATGACTCTTCTGTTTTTATAAATGAGGAAATGGTCATTCGTTCAGCCACTGCCGTTAGAACCAAAGCCCTCTGAGAGAAGGGACTGGTTTGTTTTGCTCCCTGATACATTCCCAGATGTCAGGACAAAATAAAAAAACCAAATCACCTCCTACAGAGTTGACTCTGAGAAGTGTGTTCCATAGGTTTTTCAATGACTGATTTTTTATAAGTAGACCATCAGAGCTTTCTTCCCAGCTGCCTCTGGGTGGACCTGAACCTGCAAACTCTTAGTTAGCCGCTGAACATGTTAACCATTTGCACCCCCTCAAGGACTGTAGATTATAGTCCATCACCTGGGAAATAGTTGGTGCTCAGTAAACATTATCGAAACATATGCATATGCTGGTCATTTTTAAGAGCATAAGCCCTCACGGCACAAATCAGACCTGTATCCCTTCCTTCTCAACTCCAAATCTATAATAGCAAGGTTTCACACGCTCTGGGATTCTGATTAGGAGTTGATGTTATAATTAGACTCGGCCTGGATCCATGATGAACATTGTTTCACTGGGGTACCTGGCATCCTGTAATTTCATCAGAACATTCTCCATTCTATGCTCCTAAGAAATGTTTGTAGAGTAGTCACTGAGCCTGCAAATGTGTGTGTGCCTCGGTGTATTTCAGCCTGGGTTCTTGAGTGGAGCAAAACCAGAGAAGCATATATATAAATATATATAGGGAGATTTAATTCAAGGAAATGACTCATTCAGTTGTGGAGGCCGGCAAGTCCCAAATCTGTGGTGGATCACGTGTCAGACTGGAGATTTCTCCTAACTCCCATCATTGCAGCGGCGAATCTATAGTCTGCCAGCTGAGTGGCAGGCTACTGACTCATATCCCAAGAACTTGAGGTCAGAGGATGAAGAGGTGAACGCAGGGAATCTTTGGGTGCCAACTTATTGTATGTTATTAAACGTGATGCTGGCAATGGTTTGAGCAATGCCTGTGTGGCATGTTGATCTGGAAAAACAACACTTGTGAGAAATTGCTGTTCCTCCAGGATTAGAAAAGATAGTCAGATTTGAACACATAAGAATATTTTATCACTGATCACACACATGACCAAATAGGATATGTTTTAATCAGTGTGTACCAGTAAAAGGTATCACAGGAAAAATGAAACTACTTGGGCATATTTCATGTATGCGTGTTTTGTGAACATCTAATAGGAGTGCCTGGGTGGTACAAACAGTTAACATGCTTGGCTGCTAGTCAAAAGATTAGCAGTACCTCAGAAGAAAGGCCTGGTGATTTACTTCTGAAAAATCAGCCACTGAAAACTTTATTGAGCACAGTTCTACTCTGAGACACATGGGGTTGCCAGGAGTCAAAACTGACTTAATGGCAAATGAAAAAAACTCTCTTAAATGACATAAGAATAGTAGCCCATTTACTGACACACTTATTGTGAGTCAGGCTCATATGTATTTTATATGTATTATCTAATTTATTCCTCACACTGTATGAAGTAAGTGCTACTATTATTCTCATTTTTACAAAGTAGAAACTAAGGCTGAGACAAAGCAAGTAACCAACACCTCACAATATAGTCATTAAGTGGTGGGACCAAGACCATGAACATTTGTAACGCCAAAGCCCCCACATTTTACTTCTCCTCTGGACTTAGACTACCTGGTTCTTACAAAGTTCCATGAAAAATATTGATGTTTAGTCAGGGTTTACAAGCACAGAACCAAATAGATGGATGCATACCTAAAGCATCAGAACTTCATCACTAAGGTGAGCTAAAAAAAAAAAAAAAAATTTCCACTCAATCTTTTCACAACTTCAATGAAGTTTTTCTAGTCTTTCTAGTGTTTATATATCTCTATTTTCTTCTTTTTGTCAACTTATACCTACTAGATTTTCTTTATTTAAAAAGAAATTTGAAAAGGACTTTTTCCAATGATTTCTGTGGGAGAAATGTTACAACCCACACCTGTTCTCCAACATGTGGCTGTAGTCTCTGGGGGAAATGGGTGCCTCTGCTCTTGTTGGTATCTGCCCTTAACTCTCTCTGTGTGTGTGTGTGTGTGTGTGTGTGTAGGGTCCCTGGACAGAAAGGGGTGCTCACAGGTGCAATAAAGAGGTTGATAGATTCCCTGAGAATGTAACAAAGCCCAGAGGAAGGCTCACTTGGAGAGAAAATTGGAAGTAAACGTCAGAGCTTCACAAAGAGCTCCCAAAGTAGGCCCTTGTAAAAGTGAATAATGAGCTGCGTAGACCAGTTCCTTCATGCTGAGCTCAACACACATCTTTAAACATAAGATTGTCAAGGAAGCAGATACTCGGAAACCCTTTCATCTTAATTAAAGTTATATGGGCTACGAAATACTTTTCCTTTATATTAAGCTCTTATTCCTGTGGAGAAATTTCTATTTGTTTTTATCTAATTTGAGCTTCAAGGTTAATCTCGGTTTAAGACTTTCAGTCACTGGGAGAGACGGTCCATCCGGTTTGCCCCTGATCCCATGTATATGCATGCATCCACCAGGGCCCCGCTGAGCTCCAAAGCCTCTTGCTGGCAGTGCATTCTTTACTCTGTTCCCTTCGACAGAAAGAATGGGCTATGTATCTTGGGAAGGATATATGGAATGAGGAGGATTTTGAAAAAGGTCACAAAGCTTTCTATTTTAGGGAACCACATGCCGCAATCCTTAAATGTGGAGTTTCTGATAAAACTTCCTCTGTGATGTAGAGCCTGAGGAGGTTTTCACGATGGGAAAAGCAGGAGGAAGAAGGAGACATTGCAGACAAAGAAGGTGAATGCATTTCATTCCAGAAAGGGGTTTTGCAGACTTGTAGACAATTGATAGATCAGATTGCTTGGCAGACCATGCTCCCCAATTTTCTTCAATAAATATATGTTTGATTGAATCCAACTGATGATGGAAGTGATTTGTGCTTTTGATTTCAAAGGGAAAGTAAGAAATCATAAGTTTGTCACTGAAGATCTCATTTAAGATCTGACTGGAATTTCTTATAATTTTCTGCATGAGTGTCGACCTTCACTATAAGATGCTATCGTAACTATTTGTCATCAAGCCTACCTCGACACATGATGACCCTACGTGTATAACAGCAGATGCATGCCCTATAGGGTTGTCAATTGCTGATGTTTTGAAAATAGATAACCAGGCATTTCTTCCAAGGCATCTTTGGGTAGACTTCAACCTTTAACTTTGTGTATTACCCAGCAACTCCTACTAGATGGCAAGATGTCTTAAATGTCATTATGTCTCTGGCACCTGAGAAATAATACGTGCTAAAAAGTTGGTAGAATGAGGAAAGGTAGCTTCCATTGTATACAATGGGTATTTAGGCATACTCTCAAACTATGCACATGAGAGACATCATTAAACTATGATGATATTACTTCTACCTGCAGCTGGATATAAGCTCAAAATCCTCAAAAATGAGAAATCACTGTAAGCATGGGAGAGGGAGCCTATTTTATCACACTATGTTCAAATTCTCACTTTCCTAAAATATTGCAAAAAGATTTGTTTTTTTTATATGATGTTCACAATCCACTTTCCCACTGAGTTTGACTTCATTCTCCTTCTTTCCCTCTATTATAAAGAAAGACCTCTATCAGCTGTCTTAGAACCCTAGTGGTAATTCTTTCTCTAACTTCTAGGAATTTATATAGCATAAATCCCAGGAAAGGACAGAATTCTGATCAGGGTACTCACATTATAGTATAATGAGTCAGAATGGTATTGAAAGGCCTTCTGTAGTTTATTTAGTACATAAAATTGTACCTCTAGTAGATCAGCTTCTCCTCTAACAGAACTAGGCTCACTGCACACACAATAATGTACTAGAGGGAAATTTATACTTTCTCAAGGAAACTGGCCCTGTGTTCTGGGTCGGATCTGAGACCTTGGGTAGGTTACCACTGAAATCTGGGCCTTGATTTTTTCCCTGTTTATGAAGAGAATGGGCTATATGTTTGCTATGGTCTCTCCCTGGGTCTGTCTGTTTCATAACCAATATGACAGTGTAAAAACGAGTTACATTCTTCATCAGGTAAATAACAATAAATTTTTTATGATCAGCTTCTGAGTCATTCATTGAAGGCCAGAGTGAGCCAAGAGAATATGAGGGGGAACTTCAAGCAGTTGGGAGAAGATGTGAGGAGTCAGCTCCCCAACCACAGCCTGTGACATGGATGATGGGCCCTTTTGCAGTAAGGAACCAACATTTTTGAAACAGGACTGGACTGATTCAGCAAGTTTCGACTCCCGGCTCATAGTGAAGTTAAGTAAAAATTTTTTTTTTTTCTCTAGTTCTTTTGCAATTTTTTTTTTTTTTTTCACATTGAGTGGTGACACAAGCCCTACGGTATCAATTTCATCACATTGGGATTAACTAATAAGCTCACATCACTCAGTTTCTTGTGGGCTCTTGAACACAAGAAATAGGAATGTATAATTATCTTCCTTTCAAATACACATAAATATATACATATACTCTTTTGCACCTTGCTTTTTCACTCAATATGCATTGGGATCTTTCTAAAACAGTACATGTAAAGATTCCTATTTTTATTTTTCATTTTAAACAATGAAATAGCATTCTACTATATTAATGTATCATTCTTTATGCAACTGGTTGTATTGGTGGCCATTTAGTTTGTTTCTTAATTTTTTAAAATTAAGAACTATGTTGTAGCCAATATCCTTACTGATAAATATGTGCAACTGTACCTACAGGAAAAATTGCAAAAAGGAAACTTGTCAAATTGCAGCATGCATAATTTTGATAAGATATAGTTTGATTGCTTCCATAGGAGTTATGTAATGGACACTCTGACAAACAGGGTAAAAGACTGTCTATTCCTCCCAGCTTTCTAACAATAACTTTGTAAAAATCCTCTTAACATACATATACAAAAGTGACCAAATCTTAAGTGTACAGCTCAATGAATTCTCACAAACTGAACATACCCTGTAACCAGTATCTAGATCAAGAAACAGAATGTTCCCTTGAACCCAGAAGCCCCACTGTCCAGCTCTAGTCACTTTCCCAGAGCACAAGGTAACTTCTATTCTGATCTCTAACTGCACAGATTAGTTTTACAACAGTCAGTAAATTTTAATATGATGACATCAAAAGTGGTCTACCATAAAAACATCCAATGCTTTGCTAGACTTGCTACATGTCTTAGCTTGAAATTCAGCCAGAACACCTTCTCACTCATCATCTGCTTTTTTTTTAATTCTAAACAGGTCTAATCAGAGGTACCCCATTCTTTTACCAGACCATTTGAGATGATATCCAACCCATTTACTTGGGTCAAGCTATTGTTACAAATCATTCGTGTCATCCAAAACATGGAAGACAAAATGATTTTCATTAACTTTAGCTAAGTGTTTGGGATTATATCATGTAAAATATAGACTATACAGAGTAAAGAGTATTCATTATAGCAGGAGAAACCTGGGGAAAACCAGTGAAACACAGTCAACCATACTCCAGATTATCTTCAACTAAAGTAGACCAATAGCAACTACTGTTTGGGGGAGACAGACCATATATATATACTAAAGTGCTGTGGCCACAAAAATAAATAGGGGTAGGGAAAGGGATATATGGAAAGGATCTGTGACCACCATTATAACATTAGGAAATGGGAGGACACCAAATTGTGCACATAAGAGATAGACGACAGATGCTAATACCAACCAATGTGTCCACAATGCTGCATTACCATTAACAAGAAACACCAGGCTACAGATAAACACATAAACACCTGAGAAGATCAGATGTTGGACAGTGAACAGAAGTATACTGTAGATCAAGGATAGATTCAGCTGAGGCTAATCTTGCACATACATCAGTGATACAAAATACCTGCAATCCTTACAGAAACAATAGAAGACAGTCACGGAGTAATCCCTCACAGACAACCAGACACTATGGGAGAGAAATCCAATAGATCTACTGTCTCAAGACCACAGTAATAGGGGGCACCAGATTCAATTGGCACAACAAAATACATAAAAGCATTGCTCTACATCCTACATTGGTGAGTAGTGACTGGGGTCTTAAAAGTTTTCAAGTGGCCATCTAAGATGCAGCTAATGGTCTCCTAGCATCAGAAGCGAAGAAGAATGCAAAAAAAATAAGGGCCTTTGGAAGCAATCAGCCCTAGGACATGATGGCCCTCACGACCAGAAGAACTAGATGGTGCCTGGCTACCAATGCCAACCACTCAGGAAAGGTTCAAATCTGGAGATCCTGGATAGAGAGGGAGGAAGAACATAGAACAAAATCACAAAATCCAAAAACTCAGTAATGACCAGAATTACTGGTCAGATGAAATCTGATGAGACCCCCAATACTATGGCCCTGGAATACATTCTGCACCTGGAATAAAACTCACCCCCAGGGGTAGGCTCTCAGCCCAATAGTTAATAAGATGTACACGCAGACCACTCAACCCAGGATGATACTCCCACATACTCTATGGTAATACATCCCTTAGAGCAATAGACCATGGGACACCAGAGGACCAAATTCACACTGAGGAAATACAGGACAAACAGGAGTGTATAAATATTAGGGGCACAGGGGGAGGGAAGGTTACAGGGTAGGGAGCGGAGGAGACTGGATTAGGGTCGGACATGGTAAATGGGGAGTGAAATTAAATGTACACTTAATGTTGAATGTAAAACAAGCTCTTAAAATAATAAACAAACAAACAAACAGGGGTATGAGTATAAGCCCAAATCAAAATCAGGGGGTTGATCTCACTTATATGAAATATCGAGACTAGACAAATGCATAGAGACAACATTTATTGGTGGCTACCAGGGGCTAGAGGGAGGGGGGTGGATAGAGAAATACTGTTTAAAGAGTCCTGAATTTCTGTTTGGGATGATGAAAATCTTTTGGACATGAATCGTGGTGATGATTGCACAATGCAGTGAATGTAATTAATGTCACTGAATTGTACACTTAAAAATGGGCAAGATGTCCAACTCTTTATTGTATATATTTTACCATAATAAAATGGAAAATAATAAAATAAAGTCAGAGGGTACATGCAGGCATTAAGTGGTCATCAAGAATCTTCATACTTGTGTGTTCCAGACTGATTAGCAAGAAGAATTTATTTAAGGCAGGTTAGTGATTCTCTGCAGCTGGTAATAAATAAGATGTCACTCTAGAACACTTCTTTTCTACAATTCCACACTGCTGTCATTGTATATGGGAGCTCTGGTAGCATAGTGCCTAAGGCATTTGACTCTAACCCGAAGGCTGGCAGTTCAAACCCACCAGCCACTCCTCGGAAGGAAGATAGGGCAATCTACTTCCATAGTGATACTGCCTCGAAAACCCAAGGAGGGGTCACTATGAGTTGGGTCCGACTCGACAGCACATAGCAACAACAACATCATTGTATACTCTTAGTGTCTTCGTTGCAAGCTTCTCTGATGTTCCTGTGGATAAACTCCTCTGTTGTTTAAGTCCATATCTTCTTGATATTCTTGGTCTCTATTTATCCTTTACTATTGAGTCAGCCTATCATAGGTAAGTGTCAAATGAATTGGTGATATTATGAAGAAATTATAATCACTTCATGATGTCTCTCACCATAGAAAACTCAAGAATCAGCCTAATTTCCCTGAAGATCTCACTGGTTTATTAGTTAATGCAAACAAACCTGGCTTCATGGGCTATAAACCATAGTGGTTTTATTTTATTTATTATATCCACTTGATTTCAGAAAGATTTAAGATGACTCGGA
Source organism: Orycteropus afer afer (assembly GCF_000298275.1). NCBI lineage: Eukaryota > Metazoa > Chordata > Mammalia > Tubulidentata > Orycteropodidae > Orycteropus > Orycteropus afer. The sequence continues at coordinate 6,583,828 of NW_006921736.1, read as the reverse complement.
AAGACACATACCATGCAGGCAAGGTAAGGCAAGTTAGAAGTAAGAAAGATCAGGATTGGAACAACATGGCTAGCGATATTAAGTGAAATGAAGAAGATTAACATTATAAATATATATCATTAAGTCCTTGGTAGTTGACACATTTAACTTAAATTTCTGGACTGTAACATCAATAAAGAAACATGAAAGTTACAAAATTGATATTGTCCATAAGATAAACACAAACCAGCTCTTCAGGAGAAGTACTACTGTAGATATTACTTTAAGACACACACACACACAAATCCCCAAGGGTTCTGCTATGGATTGAATTATGCACCCTCCATATTCATGTTGAAGTCCAAACCCCTGGTATCTGTGAACATGATCTTGCTTGGAAATAAGATCTTTGAAGCTATTATCAGTAAACATAAGATCATATTGGACTGGGGGTAGTCCTCATCCTATCTGACTAGTGTCCTTATAAAAGAGAAGACATATAGAAAGACAAAGAGGGAAAGTGGCCAAATGATGATGGAGGAAGAGTTGGAGTTAGGCCAAGGCATGCCTGGGGCTACCAGAAGCTGAGAGAGACAAGAAATTTTTCCTAAGTGCCTTTGGAGAGAACATTGGTGTGGCCAATAACTGTGAGACAATGAATTTGTCATTGTAAGCCATGCACATGGGGATACTACGTGAAGGCTGTCCTATGAAACTAATATGAGTTTTCATAAAAAAGATACTCAATAATATGAATAACAAGGACTGGACAGCAGTTTCAGCAAAGTATTTTAAAGGCTCTAGCTTACACTATCTTCAATATAATTTGATGGCATTGTACCAAAGATTAACATTGGCTTAGGGTCAGAACTTTCTGATGAACAGAGGTAAATATGAAATGACCCAGAAAAGAAAGCAACAAAAACAAAAAAAGGATGAACCACATACGCACCTTTAAAAAGAATGGTTCATAATTATTATTGGCCTGGACAGTGATTCATCTAGGTTTCCAAATTAGAGACTTGATTTTTTTTTTTTTTTTTTTAATTTTCATTGTGATTTGGGTGAAAGCCTACAGAGAAAATTGGGTTTCCATTCAACAGTTCATACACATTTTGTTTCATGACATTGACTGCAATCCCTACAATATAACAGCATTCTTCCCACTTCCTCCCTGTGGTTACAATTTCCCTTTATCATCTTCTCCATCCATTCTTGCCTTCTGAGCTTTATCCTTGGGCAAATGCTGCCCTTTTAATCTCTTACCATTGCTTGTCTAAGGAATGTGCATCTCTCGGGTGTTATTGTTCACCTGATAGTTCTGTCTACTGTTTGGCTGCAAGTTGAGCCCCAGGAGTGAGTTCAGTTCCGGGCTTGATGGGTGATTAAGGGCCACAGTCTTGGCTGTTCCACCAGGCCTCATCACACCAATAAGTCTGCTGTTTTTATTATTATTACTATTATTTTGAGTTTTGTTCCATATTTTTCTCCTACCCTATGCAGGATCTCCTAATGAGATCCATTCCAGAGAGGTTGGCGGTAGTAGCCAGGTACCATCTAGTTCTTCTGGTCTCATGGGGTCATGAAGGCTGAGGTTCACATGGTCCACTACTCCCATGGACTAATTGTTTCCATAAGTCTTTGATTTTCTTCACCCTTCTTTGCTGTGGATGAGTAGAGACCAATAGCTGTGCCTTAGATGGCCGCTTTCAACCTTTTAAAACCCCAGGCACTACTCACCAAAGAAGGATGTAGAACAATGCCTTTGTGGACTACATTATGCCAGTTGACCTTGGTGTCCCTACAACTATGGTCCTGAGCTGCAGGCCCAATGACTCACTCTCTCAAGGTGTTTGGTTATGGCTAAGAAGTTTCCATAATTTTGCCCATTCTACTATGTATATGGATTTTTTTTTTACAGCATGTATGAATATATATGTAGAAATATTATTTGCCAATCCTATACAACAACAATACAATACAATACATGGCCATGGATGGGTATAGTCCTGCTAACCTACCCATAGTTGATTATTTTGCTTGTTTACTTATGTATCTGTTCACAGATTGTTTGTTATTACTGATGATGCAGTATTGTATATGTAGTAGTGTTTAATTTGTTGTCTGTAACTCTTGTGTACTTCTCCTTGTCTTTTTCTTTAGTCATATTATGCTGGTCATCCACTTTTGTTTGGTATCTTGCTGTTCCTTTCACCTAAATTAATATGTGTCCCTTATCTAATTAGTAATCCCCCTCTCCATCCCTGGTAACCATGAAAGAATGTTTCTTTAAGTGCATGAACCTTACCTTGACTTTTTACAATAGTGGACTCATACAATACATGTCCTTCCATGATTGACTTATTTCACTCAGCATAATGTCCTCCAAGTTCATCCATGTTATGAGGTGTTCTGCAGATTCTTCATTATTCTTAAGTGTTACATAGTATTCTATTGTGTGTATGTACCATAGTTTGGTTATCTGTTCTTCTGTTGATGGGCAATTAGGTTGTTTTCATCTCTTTGCTATTGTGAATAGTGATGTGATGAACATAGGTATATATATATATATATATATATATATACTTGTGTCCTGGCTATCAGTTCTTTAGGATATACTCTTAGCAATTGAATTCCTTGATGAAATGGTATTTCCATTTCCAACATTTTAAGGAAGCACCATATCACTTTCCACAGAGGTTACACCATTTTACTGTCCCACCAGCAGTTTGAGAGTTCTAGCCTCTCCATAGCCTCACAAGCATTTGTTGTTTTCTGTCTCATTGAACTTTGCTATTTTTGATGGCATGAGATGATGTCTCACTGTAGTTCTGATTTGCATCCCAGCAGTGCCTGGGCCCCACAAGAGCAGTATATTATGGGAGCTCTGGTGGTGTAGTGCCTAAGGCATATGACTGCTAACCAGAAGGCTGGCAGTTCAAATCCACTAGCCACTCCTCAGAAGGAAAGTTGGGCAATCTACTTCTGCAGTGATACCGCCTCAGAAACCTAAGGAGGGGTTGCTATGAGTCAGATCTGACTCCATGACAGTGAGTTTGGTTTGGTTAATGGGTAATGATTGTGACCATCTCTTCATGCATTTGTTGGCCACATGAATATCTTCTTGGTGAAGTGTCTGTTTATGTTCTCTGTCCAGTTTTTAATTGCATTGTTCATCTTTTTGATGTTAAGGAGTTAAGTTTTCAATACATTTTAGAGGTAAGTCCCTTGTTGAATATGTCATTGCCAAATATTTTTTCCCAATCTGTAGGGTCTCTTTTTACCATTTTGGAGAAATCTTTTGATGCACATAAGAATTTAATTTTTAGAAGGTCCCAGTCATCTAGTTTATCTACTATTGCTTGTACATTTTTTGTTTCATTTGATAGAAGAGACAGATGTTTTAACAGTCAGTTGAGCTGAGGGAAAGGGGTTGATATCCCTTCATTAAAGAGTGAGGCACTTAATGAAGACTCAATTTCTGTAAACACATGTCAACTTTTACACAGAGGTAACCAAGAGCCAGAATTTATATGAGATAGTGACTAAAATTTTCCCCAAAAAATAATTTTAAGTTTATTCTAGCACATTGAAAAACAGGCAGTTGGAGGCCCAAAGATCTATACTAGAGAGCCTAACAATCATTTGAATTCATGTTCAATGTAAAGACAAGATATCTCAACAAAGCCCCCAGATAATATCTGTTGTCAGCCACTAGATTTCCTGGTGTGCTCTCCCAGACGAGTTAGTTGCTCAGCTACATATTGCTCAAAGTACATAAATAAAACCTATACAATTCTTCCCCTGTCCAACACACATTATCGTAATGGTTAAGCTACAAATTAGATACAATACAAATCTTTTTCTACTAATTGCAGATTTTTTTTTTTCTAATGAGAGGGAAACACAATATAGGTGCTAAAGCTCTTCCTTTGACTATAGAAAAATATTCCTTAGCAGAATGAGATAAAATGTAGATCTACTATTCCTTCTGCATTTGATCTTTTGTGTTTGATCATAAATGCACGTTGTGAAGAGATGTCTCATACCTCCAAGCTAAACACTGTTTGCTACTCATTAGTGATTTATAAATGATATTTTCTCCCTGGTGACATATCTTTTGATATGATTCTCTAATAATAACATCCGCCAATATTAAAATAAGAACATCTCCATGTATTGTGATCATCTTCAACCACATTTCCTCACGAAAATTAAATTTTAGCACACCAACTGATATTGTATGCATATATTTGTCTACCATCATTATAAATCTCCTAAGGGTCTCTATAAAATGATAGTTTTGCCTCTTTGCAGTAATTCTACCTAATGCTCCAAAGCAAGAAACTAATTACATGCTGACTTTTTACTAACTTTGATCTTTTCAATACCATGCTATGGAGGTTCTATAGGTAATCATATAATTAGAATTCACTAAATGAGTTGAAATTAGCCATAAACCTTTTTATTGAAATTGTATTAACTGTTTCTTCAGTAACACTGTCTGCAGTTCTACCCTTCTCTACATAAGTTTGCTGAGATAAGGTTTCAAACTAAAATCTGATTATGGTTACTAATGTTTATAACAAATGCCTCATTATAACACCAGAAGCACCAATGAAGACGAATATGCAAAGAATTTCTTAAAATATGCTTAAGGAAAGGCCAAGGATAAACTATAGTTGTATAAGGAAATGACTGAAATTTCTCAGGGGAATGTTTTAGTCGGCAAGAAAAGAAAAATGACCTCACTTGTATTTTCCCATTGAGTTGGTGCAGTATTTCCTGAGAGAAAAACTGAAGACAATTGTGCCTTTCAGTATACCATAGGATATGCATAGTAAGAAAAACAAAAATCCTGGGTTTCACTTTTAGAAAAATACCAAATCCTGACTTCAGACCAATGACAGTACTAATTAGGGATTGCTTTTTCTCTCTAATGATCACTTAGTTAATTCATTTGGCTAAAATAGTCATTGTTTTTTCAATGCTTAAGTTCTTGTTATAAATTTCTAACATTTCATATGATGGGATTTTTGGGGACTGTTTTGAGTTGGTGCTGAGATCTTTCTCTTGTCAGTACATCCAAAACACTAGACCAGTGGTTCACAACAGGGGTGTGGTATGGGTGTGATTTTGCCCCCGAGAGGATATGTGTCAATGTCTGCAGATAGTTCGGTTGTTATGTATTTAGGGGTGCTACTGGCATCTAGTGTTGGAGGCCAGGGTCATTGCTCAACATCCCACAATACACAGGACAGCCCCACACAAACAAAGAATTATCCCACTCTAAGTGCCAATAGTGCCAAGATTGTGAAACCCTGCACTAGAGCACATAACATGAAGTGAATACAGATTTTAATTACTTTGAAAAGCCTTAAAATGAAGAAACCCAAGCCTTTTGAGTGGGTGGACTGGCCATGAATTTTCTCTTTAAAACGGACTGCAAACATATGGAAAGGAAACATTCCATTGTTTGGAAAACAGACCACTACCTTTACCATGTGCATGGACCTTATTTATCTAATAACATTCAGATCCACAAAAAAATCTTGACCACTACATTCACTTTAAAGCTGAGAAAACAAAGTGTGTTTTGACTTTTCATCAATTGTGACATGTGATCACAGGGAATATTATGTGCAAGAGGCAGTTGTTTTATCTGTAGCCTCAGCCTTTAAAAAATTCAAAACAGTAATGTTTATTTGACACCACTCTTAACCTGATTGCAGTGTTTCATTTTAAGAGAAAGTAAAACACACAATGTTCTCTGGTTATTTGTAATTATATAGTAAGTCTATTAATTGGCAAACTTTGCTCTGGCCCTTGGACTAGAAAGAAACAGGAAAAACTTAAAAAAAAAAAAAAGAAAAGAAATAAAGAAAGTCCCCAACTAAAGTGTCCAAAGAAAGTGTGGTGAACATAATTAAGCATTATTTTCAAGCTATATATAGAACCCATAGCAAGTTCTCATTTTATGAATCTTGAGAATATTAGGGGTCTATTTTACTCTGGGATTGTATCCCTTTGGAGTCCTGTATTCCAAAGAATGAAATTGTCTACAGAAGAATAATAATTTGGAAAGTGACCTTCTGAAACACATCCATAAACCCTATGTACCAACCTTGGATTTCATGAAGGTACACTGTCAGTGCTATTCCAGGAACATACCTCACCTACTTTTCAAATCTTCTCACTTACCTTGCTAAAATTCCCCTCAGTATCAATGCTGTCCATTTTGTTTGATGGGAGAGAGTAACCCTTTACTAACTCTGGTGGCTTGAGAAAGAAATGTTCGTATCCTGGGATATTAGCAGCCTTCCAACACAGGGCTAACAGGCTGTGCCTGAGAGACACAAGACTGCTAACCAGGTTCTCCCACTTACCTTCTGAATGATCTTCTTTGCTTTGCTTCTCTAGTGAATGATTCACAGGATATAGTCTCTGGAGCTCTTGGACTGATGTTTTCTTTGGACAAATGACAAGTAAATTCAATAGTTATTTATTTATTTATTTATTTATTTCCTGTGCAGGCTATAATTACTTGTGATGTACTAAGAAGTTAATGAGCATAACTAAAACCTGATTTTCATGATCTAAATTACTATGTAATGAAGCTGTCACTTGAGTTTGAAGACGAGTGAGCATTTTGAGAAATTGGGCTACAATGCCTCCAACCTTCCCTTCCTCTATACACTTGAGTACATGGAGGAGATTTCAGTGGGTCCTAATGAGGTGGTGTCATGAGTTTTTATTGGTTTGTTTGTGTGTTTTTAAATTGCTGAAGTGGGATGTGGTCAAAGACTTAGAGACACACTACTGTAGTCTCTGTTTTCTCATCTTTAATTTTGGACAATTGAACAAGCAGGCTTCAATATTACATTCCAATGATTTGTGGATGCCTACAAATTAAGGTCTATCTTACTTTCTGTTTGGTGAAGAATACCTTATAATAGGGTTTGGAAGGAGTGATGTTAACAAGTTGGGCATTCTGTAACATAAATAAAGAAGGCAAAATTTTGGATACAAGGATAGTTAACAAATTTACTTTTCTTCAGCAAGTTACTTTGATCTTAATTTGCCTAAGGGACTTGGTGCTTGCTTTCTCTGCTTAGAATATGTGCCATCCATCTCATCAAAAGCTACTGACCTCTTGAACTTAGCTCAGTAGCCCTTTTACTGTGAAACTGTCCTGTTTACAGTAGGTCACTCCTTCCTCTAGGCATACATAGCCCTAAGCATCTATCTGCATGTACAACTCTCATGCTATTCTATATTTCTCAAGAAATCAATAATATCGAGGCATTATTTACCTACCATAAAACTCAACAGTTTCAATTATACAATTCAATGATTTTCAGTAAATTTATAGAATTCTGAAGCCATTACCACAATCCAATTTAAGACTATCTCCATCACACCAAAAGAACTCTCCTGCCCATTTGCAGTCACTCACCATTCCCACTCCCAACAAACTGATCTACTTTCTGTCTCTATAGATTTCATGGTATTCTATATTGCCTCCTTTGTGATTTACTTTGAGAAACGGTACTTTCCTAGAAGGCCTGGATCATGATTCATTTTTTAACTCCTTGTTCCTAAAACTTAGTAGAGCTACTAGAACATTGGTAATAAGTAATAAGCAGGTTATATTAATCAACCACCACTTGTTTATCAGGCTGGAAGCAATGTCACTGGTATTCGAATAATAGCAGGGTCACCCCTGGTGGACAGGTTTCAGCAGAGCTTCCAGACTAAGACAGACTGGGAAGAAGGATGGGGCCATCTACTTCTAAAAAAACTGGCCACTGAAAACCTTATGAATAGCAGTGAAACACTGTCTGATATATTACTGGAAAACTGTGATATAGTGCCAGAATGAACTCTCCTGAGCCCATCAGGTTGGAAGGCACTCAAAATACAACTGGGAAAGAGCTGCCTCCTCAAAGTGGAGTCAACTTTAATGATGTGGATGGAATAAAGTTTTCAGGACCTTCATTTGCGTGACTTAAAATGGGAAGAAACAGCTGGAAACATTAATTAATAATCAAAACATGGAATGTATGCAGTATGCATCTAGGAAAATTGGGAGTTGTCAAAAAAGAAATGGAACACACAAAGATCGATAACATTGGCATTAGTGAGCTGAAATGGACTGGTATTAGCCATTTTGTATCAGACAATCATATGGTTTACTATACCAGGAATGATAAAATGAAGAGGAATGGTGTCACAGTCATCATCATAAAGAACATTTCAAGATCCTAAAGTATAATGCTGTCATTGACAGGATAATGTCCATATGCATAAAAAGATGACCAGTTAATATGACTATTATTCAGATTTATGCACCAATCATGAAAAGCCAAGATGAGGAAATTAAAGATTTTTACCAAGTTCTACAACCTGAAATTTACCAAACACGCAATTAAGATGTATTGGTAATTATCAGTGATTGAAATGTGTAAGTTGGAAACAAAGAAGCAACATTGGTAGTTGGAAAATATGGCCTAGGTGATGGAAATGATGCTGGATATTACGTGATAGAATTTTGCAAGACTAATGACTTATTCATGCAAATTCCTTTTTTCAACAATGTAAATAGCAGCTATACACAGGGACTTTGCTGTTGGAATACACAGGAATCAAATTGACTGCATCTGTGGAAAGGGGCAATGGAGAAGCTCAATATTATCACTCAAAATAAGGCCAGGAACTGACTATGGAACAGAACATCCATTGCTCATATACAAGTTCAAGTTGAAGCTGAAGATAATCAAACAAGTCCACAAGAGCCAAAATATGACCTTGATTATATTTACCTGAATTTAGAGACAATCTGAAGAACAGATTTGATGCACTGAACACCAGTGACTGAAGATCAGATGAGTTGTGGGATGACACCAAGAACATCATACATAAAGTAAGCAGAAGGTCATTGCTTTCATTAGAACGAAGCACTGACCAGTCCTGCATCAGGATTGTTAATGAGTAAGCCTAATTGATAACCTTGCTTGCTGAAAGTGAAGATGATGTGAAACATTTACTGATGAAGGTCAAAGACAGTCTTTATTATGGCCTATACCTAAACATACAGGAACTTTGGTAGGGTAGTGCCTAAGGCACTTAACTGCTAACCAGAAGGCTGGCAGTTCAAACCCACCAGCCACTCCTCAGAAAGAAGGTTGAGCAATCTACTTCCATAGTGACACTGCCTTGGAAACCCAAGGAGGGGTCGCTATGAGTCAGGTCCGACTCTACGGCACATAACAACAACAACATACCTAAACAAAAAGAAAACAAAAATCCTCACAACTCGACCAATGTACGACATCACAATAAATGAAGAAAAGATTGAAATTTCCAGGGATCTAATTTTATTTGGATCCATAATCATCACCCATGGAAGCAGCATCCAAGAAACTAGACATCATATTGCACTGGGCAAATCTGCTGCAAAAGACCTCTTTAAAGTGTTAAGAAGCAAAGATGTTACTTTTAAGAGTAAGGTGCACCTTACCAAAGGTACAGTATTTTCAATCATTTTATATGCATGTGAAAGCTGGACAATGAATAAGTAAGACCTAGGAAAAGTTGATGCCTTCGAGTTGCAGTGTCAGTGAAGAATACCATGGACTGCCAGAAGCATGAAAAATTCATCATGAATGAAGTGCAGCTAGACTGCTCCTTAGAAGTGAGAATGGCCAGACTTCATCTCACCTACTAGGTGATGCTGTCAGAAGGGATCAGTCCCTGGAGAGGATATCACGCTTGATAAAGTAGAGGGTCAGCAAAAAAAGTGAAGCCCCTCGATGAGATGACGGATTGGCACAGTGGCTACAATCACAAGCTCAAGTGTAGCAAGGACTCTGAAGATGGTGCAGGACTGGGCAGTGTTTCGTTCTGTTGTGCACAGGGTCCCTCTGTGTTGGAGCTGACTTAACAGCACCTAAGAACAACAGACATTCATCAAAGGTTTTTATTTATTTGAAGTCCATATTTAAGAGTACTATATATTTCCTCTAATTTAATCTTCAAAATAATTATTGGCCAGGCATTATCTTAATCCTCCATTCAGAGATAAGAATATAACTCTAGCAAGATCAAATACTTCATGAAGGGTCATCTCAGAAATTGAAACTGCCTATCTGACTCCAGAGATGAACGAAGGAATGAATAACCTGGATAGACATTATTTACTAGAACAAAATTTCTTAATTCTAGAGAGGATTCCAACAGTGACCTTGTGAATTTGTTTGCAGCATTTTAGGTGCATATGGCACACGTTCCTGTGGCAATCCATAGAGTTCACCAAAATTTCAAAAATAGTTATGATTTAAAAAATAATGGTACTACCTTGAATAGTTGCTAATAAGTCTGAAGTGGCAGTGAGTTATGGGCCCTCAAGGTGCTTCTGCTGTGTCCCTAGGTTGCACAAATGGTTATGTGGTGTACTACTTGCTGAAAAGTTGACAGTTCAAATTCAGAGAAGACAGGTTTTGAGAAACCTAGGGATACTATTCTGTACACATTGTACACATGAGATCACCATGAGTTGGAATTGACTTGGTGAGAACTATCAACAATGACAACAATGAGGTGCTTCTATCCCATGACAATGAAAGAGGCAGGTGCATGCACCTTCTCCCTCTGTGCTATGTGGATCACTATTTGGACAAGGTTTTCTAAGTACTCTCTTGCCTCAAATATAATTTTGTGTTCAAAATAAGGTAATCAACCCTACCTTGTATATATCAAAGGAAATACCCACTCACTCTTCACTCATTCTTTTGTTTCAAGCTTCCTGTCATGTCAATAAAGTTGTTGCAGGAAAAAAAAAATCAAATGGGAGAAAGGCTATAAGTGGAGAACCCCCTAGATCCCGCCTTCTTTCTGGTGTAAACTCTTCCTTTTTCCCCAGAGGAAGGGCTGAGTTAATTGTATTTGAATGAATAATTCTAATAAAGCAGTGACCTTTAATGCTGACTGGTATTTTTAATTTTGATTCTCTGTCAGTCATTCCAATGTAAACCACCCTAGGATGTGCACAGTGGAAAGGCCAGTGTGTACACAGAAGACAAAAACAAACATTCAGAGCTGGGTGCCACTCACAGGTAAACATGTACATGGTAGATCTTACAAAGAGATTCAGAGCAGAAACTCCTTACAAAGGAGTCAGGGAAATGGTGGGAATTAATGAGAACTACTGGTATGTCAAAATACAACTGGAAAATTTTCTTCTTAATAAGATTATTCACTGCTCATTGTGTAAAATTCAGAAAAGATAGGGAAAAAAAAGTACAAAAATAAAAGCCATCTGAAATCTCATCTCCTCAATGCAATTCCTACAACTACTTTTAATATTCTGGAAAATATACTTCCAGTCTTTTTTCTATACTTAGATACATGTATTTTTTAAAATTAAATTTTACTCTTCATATTTTGCTATTAAGTCCTTGGATGGTGGTACAAATGGTTTGCTTTAGACTGCTAACTGAAAGACTGGTGGTTCAAACCTATACAGCAGCCCTGCAGAAGAAAGTCCTAGGGATCAGCTTCCATGAAGATTGCAGCCAAGAAAGTCCAATGGCGCATTTCTACTCTGTAACACACCAGGTTACCATGACTTGGAATTGGTTTGATGGCAACCAGTTTGGTTTGATCTTTTGGTGTATTGTGTTATTGCTTGACAAAGTCTATAGGTTTTTTTTCCCCCTGTTCCTTAAAAATTCTTTAGCCACATGAATTACTAAAATATTAATTTCTCTTTCTTAAAAAACCCCAAAGAACTCAAGTAGTACTCTCAACCAAACCAAACGCACTGCCATCGAGTTGATTCTGACTCACAGTGACCTCATTTGGGTCTCTGAGGCTGTAAATTTTTATAGAAGTAGATTGCCCGGTCTTCCTTCCATGGAGAGGCTGGTGGGTACAGGATCATCTAAAACTGATAGGGAATTCTTCAGACAAGTTACCTGAGGGCAGTGATCCAGGTTGGGGCTGTGGTGATGCAAGCATATATCCTGGCTCATTGGAACAGCCTCTCCTCATTCCTAGCAAGAATGTGGGTTCAAGAAGGGCAGGAGGGGTGATGGTTACTGGGAAGGGAGAGCAGGAGATTGTGTTAGGGTTGAGGATGGTAACTGGGCAATGAAACCAAATGTACATGAAATGTTGAATGTAAAACAAATTCTGCTCTGTAAATTAGCACCTGAAGCACAATTAAAAAAAAAAAAAAGTGGGTTCAGTACGACTCAATATTCTCACATAATGGTAAGTTAGACATTCTATTTTTGACACATATCTCCATTTTTAAAAGATAGTAACTAATAAAAATTAATAATAAAATATGAGATTGACCAAACATATCTCCTCGCTGGATTTGGCCTAGGGACTGTCGGTCAAAGGGAATAGATCCCCTCCCATCTGCCCTTCTGCCTCACTCACCCATCACAACTGCTCTAACAATGGAACAGTTATCCTTCCACACTAGCTATCTGGGTTTTACTCAATGCAGATTCCATTTTAATTCTTTTCTCCCTCCATAGCTTTTCAAGAAATAGTCATTTAGAGGTAGACAAGTTTATGGTTGTTTCATTCAGAGGGTTCCTTTAAAGAGTTCTTAGAGCATTTACCACAGAAGAGGCCACTGTAAAAGTATATTGGGGTATGTATTAATGGTATCATTAAAAGCATTTTATTTCAATTCCAGAAGCATCTCTTGTGCATCTATTCTGTCTAGGACCAAATGGGACCACCAATTACCTCACATGCAAATGTGTACTTATTTGGCATATATTTGAGTTCTTACTGTGGAGAACTTGCTCTGAGTGCTGGATACAGAGCAGTGAACAAAATGGTGTGGATTTTGGGGTGTATGCACATGTGAGTCAGGCCCAGGGTATGAGGGAGTGGGAGTGGTCAGTGAGACTGATTACAAATCATCATTTGCTGCTCTCTGTCACCAGAGAGCCCGCATCAAAGAGGAGAGTGCTGGAAGGCCAGCGTTTCATGTTGAACTGCAAGAGGTTCTCAGCAAACGAGCATCACTTACTATTCTATGCATATACTGGACTCTATTATATATCTATGTTTGCTTTTAATATAAAAAGTGTGTTCTAAAATACCGCTCAGTACAATTATTTAACTGTAGGAGGCACCTTGCTTGAGAACAGAACTAATTACTTCTAGGTTTTGCTTATTCAGAGGAGCTGTTGCTTCTTGTGAGCCTGCCTCATTTCCCAGGCATGATGATTGTCAGTCCAGGTGCTACCTCTGCCCATAGAGAGAACAGAAATAACCCTGGGAGCAAGTGAGGAGTCCACAGACATGATGTAAATATTTCCACTGCAAACAAATTGGTTTTTCCATAGACAAATTTGCCTTTTGGCTTAGCTTGGGGACTAGTTCATGACAAGTACAATGAGTGTGGCTCTATTTTAAGCACTTGTGTAAGACCTAGCAAATCACCACCACCACTACTAGTTGCTCTCAAGTCTGACTCATGGTGACCCCATGTGTGTTAGAGTAGAACTGTGTTCCACACAGTTTTCTATGGCTGATTTTTTTAGCCCTAGACTGCCAGAACTTTCTTTTGAGGCACCTGTGAATGGACTTGAACCTTCAACTTTCTGGTTAGCAGTTAAGTGTGCTAAACATTTGCACCAGCTAGACTCCGTTGAGCTACTGACTTGTAGTAAATAAAATATGTCTGCCTCCCTCACCAGATAATATGTTCTTTCATGTCTATAACCCTAATGCGTGGTACCATACTTCTTGTTGTTGTTAGGCACTGTCAAGTCATTTCCCACTCATAGCGACCCTGTGCACAGCAGAACGAAACACTGCCTGATCCCACGCCAGCTCCATGATCCCTGCTATACTTGAGCCCATCATTGCAGCCACCATATCAATCCATCTCGTTGAAGGCCTTCCCCTCTTTCGTTGACCCTCCATCCTACCAAGCATGACATCCTTCTCCAGGGAATGGTCCCTTCTAGCAACATGACCAAAGTAGGTGAGACGAAGTCTGGCCATTCTCGCTTCCAAGGAGGCACCCAAATGTTCAATAATACTTAGGCACCCAAATGTTCGATAATGACATAAATTTCTAGAAAATGAAGTATTTTAGGGTAGGGACAAAAGGCACTTTGGCTCAGTGGTACAATCCCTTTATCTTAAATACTGGACATTGTAGCCTAGAGATGCAAAAACACTTGATCAAATCAAACAAGAATGTCAATTTAAATGCATTCAAAAATTGTTTTACTAGGGAAAAAATTGATAAACATCATACCAGACATAGAAACCTAATGTGCTCAGTTGTTGTTCTTGTTGTTAGCTGCCAATGAGTCAGGTCCGACTCCTAGCAACCCTATGTACAACAGAATGAAACACTGCCCAGTCGTGCACCATCCTCACAATCCTTGCTATACTGGAGCCCATAGTTGCAGCCACTGCATCAATCCGTCTCATTAAGGGTCTTCCCTTTTTCACTGACCCTCCACTATACCAAGCATGATATCCTTCTCCAGGGAAGGATCCCTCCTTCTTTCAACATGAACAAACTGGCTCAGGGAAAGTCTGGCCACTCTTGCTTCCAAGGAGCATTCTGGCTGCATTTCTTCCAGGACAGATTTGTTTGTCCTTCTGGTAGTCTATGGTACTTCAGTATTCTTTGCCAACACCACAACTCAAAAGCATCAAGTTTTTTTTTTGGTCTTCCTTATTCACTGTCCAGCTTTCACATACATATGAAGCAATTGAAAAGACCATGGCTTGGGTTAGATGTAACTTAGTCTTCAAAGTGACATATTTGCTCTTCAGCCCTTTAAAGAAGTCTTTTGCAGCAGATTTGCCCAGTGCAAAAGGATGTCTGATTTCTTGACTGCTGCTTCCATGGGTGTTGATTTTGGATCCAAGTGATATGAAATCTTTGACAACTTCACTCTTGTCTCTATTTATCATGATGCTGTTTATCAGTCCAGTTGTGAGGATTTTCATTTTCTTCATGTTGAAGTGTAATTCATATTGCAGAGTACAGTTTTTAATCTTCATCAGTAAGTGCCTCCAGTCATCTTCATTTTCAGCAAGGAAGGTCCTGTTGTCTGCTTATCACAGGTTGTTAATGAGTCTTCCTCCAATTCTGATGCTGCTTTCTTCTTCATATAGTCCAGCTTCTCAGATTATTATTTACTTAAGATACACATTGAATAAATACAGTGAAAGGATGCAACCCTAACACACACTTTTCCTGATTTGAAACCATGCAGTATCCCTTCATTCTGTTCAAATGACAGCCTCCTGGTGTATGTACAGGTCCTCATGAGCACAATTAAGTGTTCTGAAATTCCCATTCTTTGCAATGTTATCCACAATTTGCTATGACGCACACAGTTGAATGCTTCTGCACAGTCAAGAAAACACAGGTAAATATCTTTCTGGTATTCTTTGTTTTCAGCCAAGATCCATCTTACATCAGCAATAATATCCCTTGTTCCATGTCCTCTTCTGAAGCTGGCTTGCATTTCTGAAAGTTCCCTGTCAATATACTGCTGTAACCATTTTTGAATTGTCTTCAGTAAGATTTTACTTCTGTGTGATATTAATGATATTGTTTGATAATTTCCATTCTCTGGGATCACCTTTCTTTGGAATGAGGACAAATATGGATCTCTTCCAGTCAGTTGGCCAGGTAGCTGTCTCCCAAATTTCTTGGCATAGATGAGTAAATGCCTTTTGTGCAGCATTCATTTCTTGAAACATCTCAATGGGTATTCTGTCCTTGTTTATCACCAATTATTTCAGTGCAGCTTTGACTTCTTCCTTCAGTACCATTAGTTCTTGGTCATATGCCACTTCCTGACATAGTTGACCACTGATCAATTCTTTTTTGTACAATGACTCTTGTATCCCTTCCATCTTCCTTTGATGCTTCCTGCATCATCTGATATTTTGCCCACAGAATTTTTCTGTATTTCAATTCGAGCCTTTAATTTTTTCTTTGGTTCTTTGGGCTTGAGAAATGCCCAGTATGTTCTTCCTTTTCAGTTTTCTAACTTCAGGTCTTTGCACATTTCGTTATAATAAATGTCTTTGTTTTCTCTAGCTTCTCCTTGAAATATTCTGTTCAGCTCTTTTATCTTTTCTTCCACTTGTTTTAGCTACTCTTCATTCAAGAGGGAGTTTCAGGGCAAGATGGCAGACTAGGCAGAAAGACTGCAGAGACCCTCTTCAACAAAGAAAAGGGAAACCAATTAACATAGACACAGAAGATAATCCTGGACCCCTGAGCCTTGAAGGGAAGGATATAAAAGTGGACTAAACTCCAACTAGCAGAAGAATTTGGGTGAAAATACCAAAAAAGGAGACATACGGAGCTGCAGTCTGGCAGTGATCCTGAGCGATCCTGATGGCACAGACAGCTTGGGGATTCCCGAGTGGTGATAGGACCTAAGAATTATCCTAAAAATCAGCCCTGCTAGCCAGGGACTGCACAGAGGACACTCTGGTGGCTGGGGAATAAACAGAGAAGGTGAAGAGAAAGGCGGGCTGAGCTGTGGACTTTTGCCGGTCCAAAGTGTGCCAGCATTTTGAAGGCTTAAAAGCAGCTTGACTATCTTGGATATTTAAAGAGACAGCACACTCGCAGATTCCTGGGGCTTAAGGACACGTTCTGCTTTCCAGCAACTGCAACCCCAAGGGCACTCCAGACCTGCAAGACTGAAAATGTACCACTTTCCTCTTGTTACTCTTATACCCCACACCCGCTTGGTGAATGGAGGTGAGGCCATCCCCCACTCCCACCTACCTTCTGGGCACACAGGAACTCCATCGCAGTCTGTGTGCTCAGACGGAGCCTGGGTGCCCTGCCCTGTCCTCCACCAATTTTTTTCTCTTTTTTTTCTTTTTCACTTTCTTTTTTCCAGTGATTAGTTTGCTTGTATTTGTCTGTTTTAAAACAATTATTATTATTAATACTTTTGTCCTTTTTACTATAATTCTTAATCTTCCCGTCCCAGGTCCTAGTTTTCAGCATTTTTTCTTTTCCTATTCTGGTTGAATTTTTTTTTTTTTTTTTTTTAATTTAAGGGCTTTTTTTTCTCCTCCCCTTTTTTCTCAGGGTTAACCCCATTCCATGTTTTTCTTTTTGCATTTTTCCCATTTTTTTCCTTCATTATTCTCCTCCACTTTTCTTCTCTTAGTGCCCTATCCCCAGATATTGCAGATTTGCTTGTTTTTTCTTCCTCTTTTTCCCTTTTTTCTTTTTTTGGTTACTGTTCCTGTGTGATTACATGGTGTATTTTTGGTCCATGTGCTTTTAGTTTTTGGATGGTTATTCAATTGTAATTTGTGTCTAACTTAAGTGGGAGACAACAACAGTCCCCGTAAGACACAACTATACCCACACCTCCTACAACCTCACTTACTGAGCGAGAGCCACTACTTCCTTCCCCACCAACAGGCTAATGATAAAAAACCACCAACAAGAGCCTGAATCACCCTTGACTGCTCTTCACAAACAGTTAACAGAGATCTAAATACAACAATGCCATGATGCCTCAGAAACAACAGACCATCACAGTCCATACAAAGATGCAGGATAAAGTGGTAGGAACAAGGGAGCAGGATACAGACCCAGAACACATCCCTGAGGAAGAAGCAGCATTGGAACTCTCTGATAAGGAATTCAAAAGAATTAT
>NW_006921736.1:6558228-6564094 GCF_000298275.1 Orycteropus afer afer | reverse complement strand
CAGGAGGCAGGAGTGCATGGAGAGATGGACACTGGGAAGAGGTAACTATGGGGAGGAAGTAGGAGGGGAGCTGCTGCATTGTGGTAAACTGTGGTCAATGACATGTGACAATGTATATGTGAACTGCTGTATGGAAAGTGAATTTGCTCTGTAAATATTCACCCAAATCTCACACACACACACACACACAAAGATACGCCTGACCCAAGCCATGGTATTTTCAATAGCCTTGTATGCATATGAGAGCTGGACAATGAATAAGGAAGACTATAGAAGAATTGATGCATTTGAGTTGTGGTGTTGGCAAAGAATTCTGAAAATAACATGGACTGCCTGAAGAATGAACAAATCTGTCTTGAACAAGTACAGGTGGAATGCTTCTTAGAATTGAGAATGGCTAGACTTTGTCTCACTTATTTTGGTCATGTTGTCAAAATGGACCAGTCCCTGGAGATGGATATCATTCTTGGTTAAGTAGACGGCCAGCAAAAAAAGGGGAAGATCCTCAATGAGATGAACTGACACAGTGACTGCAATGACGTGCTTAAGTATAAGGACTGTGAGGATGGTACAGGACTGGGCAATATTTCATTCTGTTGTACATGGGGTTGCTATGAGTTGGCACTGACTCAATGGCACCTAACAACAACAACACATATGCTAAAATATACTAATTATGTACTTCGAATTATGTACTTTAAATGGTTAATATTATGGTATGTGAATAATATCTCAATAAAGCTGTTATAAAAATAAAGGAAAATCAATATTACAGATTAAATTATGCCTCCCCTCACCAAAATAAAAAGTGTTGAATTCTTTAAAAAAAAAAAAAAAAATACCAAGTCAATGAGAACCAAAAAAAAAAAAAAAAAAAAGAGGGAGTTGCAGAGACCCTTCTGGCATCCATTTTTGTCTCTTCTTCCTTTCCTGTTTTTTTAATGACCTTTTGCTTTCTTCACATATGACATTCTTGATGTCATCCCACAACTCATCTGGTTTTCAGTCATTGGTGTTCAGTGTATCAAATTTATTCTTCAGATGGTCTATAAGTTCAGGTGGGATATAATCAAAGTCATATTTTGACTCTCATGTATTTGTTTTAATTTTCTTCTGGTTCAACTTGAATTTGCATAGGAGTAACTGATGGTGTTCCACAGTCTGCTTCTGGCTTTGTTTTGGCTGAAGATATTCAGCTTCTCCATCATAAATTTGAATAATAGTAGTATTAACTGGTCTTCCTTGTGCGTGTATGGATATTGTCTTATCACTGACAGCACTGTACTTCAGGATAGGCCTTAAACGTTCTTTGTGACAGTGAATGTCACACCATTTCTCTTCAATTTGTCATTTCCAGCATAGTAGATAATGTGATTATCTGATTCAAAATTACCAAAACCAGTCCATTTCAGCTTACTAGTGCCTAGCATATAGATCTTTATGAGTTCCCATTTCATTTTTGACAACTTCCACTTTTCTTAGATTCATACTTCGTGCAGTCCACGTTCTGATTACTAGAAGATGCTTGCAGCTGTTTCTCCCATTTTGAGTCATGTCACATCAGCAAACAGAGGTCTGGAAAGCTTTACTCCATCTATGTCACTAAGGTCACCTCTACTTTGAGGAGGCAGCTCTTCCCCAGTCATATTTTGAATGCCCTCTGACTTGAGGGGCTTATCTTCCAGTATTATATCACACAATATTTCAGGGCTATTCATAAACTTTTCTAGTCACACATTAGATGGTGTTCACTGCTATTCATTAGGTTTTCACTGACCAATTCACTGTGAAATTGATGGTCCCATTCTTCTTCCCAGTTTGTCTGAGTCTGAAAGTTCTGCTGAAACTTGCCCACCATAGGTGACCCTGCTGTCATGTGATATGCCAGTGGTATAGCCTCTAGCCGTACAGCAACCTGCAAGCTACCACAATAAGACAAACCTACAGACAAGTGGTAGAAGTGCTCAGTAGTCAATAGAAATGGTTGTTTGGAATTATCTAGAATGTACTTATAAGAACACAGATAGGTTAATGTGAAATATACATCTGATATTTCAAAGTGTTAGGGATGGTTAGTATTCCTAACTTCTTAGGTGTTAATACACAAGGATAGCATATCTCTATGTTTAAAGTTTATTAGAATGAAACAAACAATTTCACAGTATAATACTAAATTCAAGAAGATGTTGAATATTACTTCTTTTGGCAACAATGATTAGTATATATGGTTTTAATGTCTGATGTCATTTTGATACAAAATTTATTTCTTAGTGAGAATCTAAAATGATTCACTATATATAGTTTTCACTGAAATAATATTTTGTTAGACTTTAATAGGATGTTAATACCCCTATGAGCCAGGCTGGCTCCATTCAGTGTTCATCTTAATTAGCTAACATTAACTATCATTAGGGTTTTATATGGTACAATGCACATTACTTCATAACTTCCACCCAGATCACATGAAGCTAGATCATAATAAATGTTATCAATCATCAATTTCCCTAGGCTTTTGTAACACCTAGCTTTTATTTTAAAAGTTAAGGTCAATGTTAAGTGTTACACTTCAGATGAAAAAGTTTTAAAAAATCAATGTTAATTAACAATGTTAATTAAATGTTAATCATGTAAATGAAAGCATTTTTCATTCACTTGGATAGTAAATTATAGTCAGGTAATATCCCCTATTTTATTTGAGATGACATAGGAAAATGGCATCCAGTGTTAGGGATTAGGGAGGAAAAGTGGATCAAACAAAAGAAACCAAAAATTAACATGTGTAAAGTGATTTTTTGGGGGGCATTGAGAATCTCATTTTATTTCCTAACACCCCTCTGAGTGATATAGGGGAAGGATATAGAAAGAATAAAGCAATATATTTTGAGACAGCATGATACTTGGAAGGCCTTTTTTTTTACAATGAACCTAATACTGGCCGGCCAAAAGATGAAGACCATATACACTTGGCTTCACTATTCCAAGTCAATAAAAATAAGGAATTATGAAAGACCATTTTAATGTTTAAGAGTATTATAAAACAGCTAGTAAGTAAGATCATTTGGAATGCTTAAATATTCCTAATGTGCAGGCCTGTTTTATCCTTGTCCTATTGGCAATAATAACTGGTACCACCAGGAAATCTGATCAGAAAATCAGGTCTTTGGTGATTTTGCAAACTGTGTTGTGGTTCAAATTCTAAACCACCAACAGCAAACTTTACCTAATGACACTTCAGTAAATAGATGAGTGCTTTGTTTCAAATCCTACAGAATGAAAGGAAAAATTTTTGTGTGTTACATCCTTTCTGATTCTAGTGGTAGCCAGGTCAACTAATAGGTATTTGACTCTGAACTGTATATAAATATAAAAATGTTTCATAAGAAAACTTTTACTGGAAGATCCAACTCTTGCTTTTTCAAATCCAATAACTTCCATGATCACAAATTTCTTCTGAAAATAATCACATACACTAAATGTATATGCATATGTATGTTGTTGTTGTTGTTATGTGCTGTAGAGTCGGACCCGACTCATAGAAACCCCTCCTTGGATTTCCAAGGCAGTATCACTATGGAAGTAGATTGCCTCATCTTCCTTCCGAGGAGTGGCTGGTGGGTTTGAACTGCCAGCCTTCTGGTTAGCAGTCAAGTGCCTTAGGCACTATGCTACCAGAACTCCATATATATATATATATACCTACACACATATATGTTTTTAGAATATAAGAGTCATTTAAGCTACAAAGTCAACTTCATAGACAAAAACTGGAGGCACAAAAATGCTAAAGAATGTAGCCAGACTTGTAGCTACGTAGGAATTTCTCAGAGCAGTTTTCTCAGTGTACTTTGACCATTGCTTCTCATGCAGCACCTGAAAGGACTTGTTTGCTTATTTGAGCAGCAGGACAAGCTTACTTGTCCAGGTTGCTCAGCAACCTTCCCATCATGCCATATGGGATGAAAGGTGATAACAGACATTTATTATTTTTTGCTTTCCTCTTTGGTACCAGCCCCTGATTTCTTTGGTAGAATGATCTCTTCTCGATTGTGTGTGGTCTTGGTGGTGGCCAGTCATGGTGCTGTCCTTCCTTGGTCAAATAGTGACAGATGGCTCATCTGCTCATCCTGGGCCAATCAGGCCTTTTCTCTTGGCAGGTAAAAATTTAGGAGGAATAATTCAAGGAGGAAACAGAGCAGGACAGAAACAAAACCAGTGCTCATTAATCTAGCAGTGGAACAAAGTTGTTGAACACAGTTGTCCCGTGATCTGTCTCTCCTGATCTTGAGGTCCTGCATTTCATCTAATTCCACGAGACTCACGGCTCCCTTCACTCCATTCCTTTTCTGATTAACGGTCTGTTTCTATTAATTGAATTTAAAGAAAACTAAATAATGACCATCATGTGGCTGCCAATGTGGCAGAGAGATTGGCTGATGTTTATGAGCAGTTTGAGTAGACAAAACTGTAACATCATTCTTCCTCTTCATATCAGAAGTGAAGGGATTGAGAAGGATGCATTAGATATTGGAAGCCTTCATCATTAACAAAAATATGCATGTATCACACCTCTCCTGAGACCCAAGTGTGCCACAACTTTACAACAATAACATGATTTGATATTTTATGGTTAAATTTCTATGGCTAGCAAAGTGGGGGTAATGAGTCTTGTTCAGAAGAGTCCAAGATGAATGACCTCCTAGGGAAAATATCTTAAAGAGAGTTATCTTTGCTCTTTGATTAAAACTAGTTTTGGGATCATTCACAAAAAAGTGAAATATCCACATCATGTTAGAGATGCTCTTTTCTGAGGCTCTAATCCTATTGCCAGGAAAGGAGTAGGACACATCAACTCTATTTGCAAATATCTGACCTCTTTCTCACCACTCTTCTACCTAGAAAACATACACACAGAGAGAGGATATTAAGAGAAAACTTTTATTGAGAGATTCAACTCTTGTCTTTCCAAATCCATTACCTCCTTTGATCACAAATTTCCTCCTGAGATGTTAGGGCTTATCTATGCTCACTAATAGAACATAAGCCACTTAAGAACACTTTCCAGTTTTTAGGTGACTTTCAATGTTTTCCATTGAACAGTTAGAAGCCACTACCATTTAATTTGCCAGAAAACCTTAAGTTAAATATAAATTACCATGATTAGTGATCAAGAATGAATATTCCAGTATAGGAGTCTTTTCCCACTGCCCTAGGTATATGTACAAGTTCTAAACCATAGTAATTTAAAATATGTCTATTTACTGTTAAAAAGCCAAATCCTGAAATTTAATCTTATCTTAGGGTGATTTTTGTTTCCAGAATTCTATGTCTAGATTGGCAGTTGAATTCTCAGCAGCAAGTTGATGAGGTTAAGGTCAAAGGTCTGTCCACAGAACATGCACAGAAGCAGTTGGTGAGGCTGGACAGAGAAGCGGCAGCTGGCAAAAAGGAGGGCCCAGGGAAACAAGGGGTAACCTCTATGATTATTAATTGAAGGCACATACCCAAGACAGAATATGAATTGGAATCCTTTGTTGCTCTGGGGAACAGCAAAGGGAATAAGCAGCAATTTTTATTTTTTGGAAATATAAAACCAAAAGCAAACCCACTGCCACTGAGTTGATTCCAACTCATAGTGATCCTATGAGCAGTTCTACTCTGTCCTATGGGGTCATTATGACATACAAATATAGTTATAGTATTTAATAGACCCAGTTGTCCCTAGCAGCATAAGGAACAAATGCCTTACATATATATTTTTTAAGTTTTTATTATTTTATTTTGATTTGGGTGAAGATTTACAGAGCAAATTCACTTTCCATACAGCAGTTCACATATACATTGTCACATGTCATTGACCACAGTTTAC
>NW_006921736.1:6511961-6534658 GCF_000298275.1 Orycteropus afer afer | reverse complement strand
TTGATGGCTTTTTTTTTTAATATATATTGTCAACATAAATATATGTCCTATTTTTGGTCTACAGTGTATAAAATGTTGGTTTAAGGAAGATGATATTCCACCTAATGCCACTTTTTTTTTTTTTTTTTGGCAAAGAAATAAACCTAATCAGGTGTTGAGTTGGTTGTATAGAACACCCAAAGCTTTGAATTCCAGGGGACAGGCTGTGGCCTGGCTACAGTCTGAGGAAATATTGTTCTCCTTTTCTTTCTTAAGGATTTACATGGTTCTTTGTGTATAGATTTAACTTAGTAACACTCTGATTTCTTGTGCTTTTCTATCTGCTTCATTATATGACCAAACTCGTAAAAGCATGAAACAGAAGAATAGAACTCTACAAAGTGTCAAAATACTTCATCTAGGAAATTCCTTCCCCTTTCCTCACCTATATTTATTGATGTTAGCTACTATTTGTGTTGGCTCTAATTCATGGTGGTATTACGTATAATGGAAACAAATATTGCCTGGTCCTGCACCATCTCCATGATTGTTGGTATTTCGGAGTCCATTGTTGAGGCTATTTTGTTGATTAATCTCAAGGAGGGTTTTCCTTGTGCCTTTATTTTACCACACATGATGTCCTTTTCTAGCAGTTGATCTTTCCTAATAACACCAATGACCAAAGACTAGACGAATTGTGGGACAACATCAAGAACATCACACATGAAGCAAATGGTCATTTAAAAGACAGGAAAGGAAGAAAAATACTAAACAGATGTTAGAAGAGACTCTGAAACTTGCTCTTGAATGAAGAGTAACTAAAATTAATGGAAGAAATGCTGAAATAAAAGAACTGATGATTACAAAGGGCAGCTCAAGAGGACAAAGTAAAGTACTATAATGAAATGTGCAAAGCCCCAGAGTTAGACAACCAAAAGGGAAGAACACACTCAGCATTTCTCAATCTGGAAGAACTGAAGAGTAAATTAAACCCTTGAATTGCAATATTAAAGGATTAATTCTATGGGCAAAATATTGAATGACACAGGAAGCATCAAAAGAAGGTGGAAGGAATACATAGAGTCTCTATACAAAGAAGAATTGGTTGATATCCAACTATTTCAGGAGGTAGCTTATGATCAAGAACAAATGTTACTAAAGGAAGAAGTCCACTCTGCACTGAAAGAACTGGCAAAAACAAGGCTCTAAGAATTGATGGGAATATTCACTGAGATGTTTCAACAAATGGTTGCGGCGCTGGAGATGCTTAATCATTTACGCCAAGAAATTTGGAAGACAGCAACCTGGCCAACTGACTGGAAGAGATCCATATTTGTACTTATTCCAAAGAAAGGTGATCCCACACCATGTGGAAATTATCAAACAATATCATTAATATTACAGACAAGTAAAATTTTGCTGAAGAAAATTTAAAAAATGGTTGCAGCAGTATATTGGAAGGGAACTTCCAGAAATGCAAACTGGATTCAGAAGAGGATGTGAAATGAGGGATATCATTGCTGATGTCAAGTGGATCTTAGCTGAAAGCAAAGAATACCAGCAAAATGTTTACTTGTGTTTTATTGACCATGCAAAGGCATTTAACTGTGTGGATCAGAACAAACTATGCATAACATTAAGAACAATGGGAATTCCAGAACACTTAATTGTGCTCATGAGGAACGTGTACATAGACCAGGAGGCTGTTGTTCGAACAGAACAAGTGGATACTGCATGGTTTAAAATCAGGAAGGGAGTACATCAGGGTTGTTTCCTTTCACCATACTCATTCAATCTGCGTGCTGAGCAAATAATCCAAGAAGCTGAACTATATGAAGAAGAATGTGGCATTAGGATTGGAGGAAGACTCATTAACAACCTGCAATATGCAGACAACACAACCTTACTTGCTGAAAGTGAAGATAACTTGAAGCATTTACTGATGAAGATTAAAGACTACAGTCTGCAATATGGATTACATCTTGACATAAAGAAAACAAAAACCCTCACAACTGGACCAATAAGCCACATCACGATAAATGGAGAAAAGATTGAAGTTGTCAAAGATTTCATGTTACTTGGATCCATAATCAGCACCCATAGAAGTAGCAGTTAATTAATCAGACCACAATTTCAGACCATCTTCAACGAGATACATATTGATTGCACTGGGCAAATCTGCAGCAAAAGATCTTAGAAAGTGTTAAAGAACAAAGATGTCACTTTGAAGACTAAGGTGTACCTGACCCAAGCCATGGTATTTTCAATTACCTCATATGTATGTGAAAGCTAGACAATGAATAAGAAAGACTGAAGGAGAATTGGTACCTTGAACTGTGGCGCTGGTGAAGAATACTGAAAATACCTTGGGCTGCCATTGTTGTTGATATGTTGTTATGCGCCGTTGAGTTGGACCTGACTCACAGCAAACCCTCCTTGGGTTTTTGAGGTGGTATCACAAGGGAAGTAGATTGCCCAACATTCCTTCCGAGGAGTGGCTGGTGGTCTTGAAGCACCAGCTTTCTGGTTAGCAGTCAGTGCTTTAGGCACTATCCTACCAGGGTTGCCATTAGTAAGAACAAATCTGTCCTGGAAGAAGTGCATTCAGAACACTCATTGGAATCGAGAATGGCCAGACTTCATCTCACCTACTTCAGTCATATTTTCAGAAGGGACCACTCCTTGCAGAAGGACACTGTCTTTGGTAAAGTAGAGGGTCAGCATAGAAGGGGAAGATCTTCAAAGAGATGGATTGACACAGTAGCTTCAATGATGGGCCCAAGTGTAGCAAGGATTGTGAGGATGGTGCAGGCCTGGGCTGTGTTACGTTCTGTTGTACATAGGGTCACTATGAGTGGGAGCCAACTCAATGACACCTAACGACAACAACAACATGTCCTAAGTAATTGTCTCAACATCCTTGCTTCTAAGTTTTATGTGTTGGCATCAATGTTGAAGTACCAGGTGAACACTGGAAATAACATAAGTATTAAGAAGTTGATTGGTGGTTAAGTTGCTTTATTACTTTACTGGCAGGTAATACGTCTTCCTGGAAGCCTCCTGCCCTCAGGCACCCAGCTTTCTCTCTCTGTGGGTAGCCTTCTGCCTCATGCCAGTCTCCTGGTTCTGCTGCCACCCTGTCTCTGCCACTGCTGCTTGCTGTCTGTGCTGTCTCCAGTGTGACAGTTTTTCTTAATTCCTTCTGAGACCTTACTTGACTTCCCTTTAATGTTCATAATCCCACCAACAGTCTTTTCAAGGCAATCTAGGTTTTAATAAAAACCTATCAATTCCAAAACTGTTTCCACAGTTTTAGTTCTATATTAGACCAGCCCTCCACTCTTCCAGTACCAAATTCTGTCTTATTTATCTAGTCCTGCTGTAACAGAAATACCACAAGTAAATAGCTTTAACAAACAGAAATTTATTCTCTCACAGTTTAGGAGGAAGTTCCTTGTCTCCTTTCAGCATCTTTGGGCCCAGTGTTCCTTGGAAATCTCCATGTGCCTTGACATCGGTCCTCCCCTGGGTCTAGGAGGTTCTCAGCACAGGGACTCTGGGTCCAGAGGACAAACTCTTCTCCTGGCTCTACTTTTTCTGGACTCTGTTTAGTATCTTTTATATTTCAAAAGAGACTGACTCAAGTTGCAACCTAATCCCGTAGACTGTATCCTGCCTCCTTACTATAACTGTCTCTAATCCTGACTCATTAATATCAAGAAATTAGGATTTATAGCACATAGAATAATTACATCAGGTCACAAATGGAGAATTATATAATACTGAGAATCAAGGCCTAGTCAAGTTGACACATATTTGGGGTGACACAATTCAACCCATAACAATATGTTTCTATTTTCACAGGGTTGTTGATTGGAAAAAATAGATTTCTCATTGGAAGACAAAATCAGTAAGCAGCTTATCTAAAACTGTTGAGATTCCTCAAGCTATCTGAGATCTCAATCTTTTGAAAAAACTGTCCTTGGTGGAGAGGAGAATGGACTCACTTTGGAAAGGCAAGGCATTAGTTAAACAAAATTTTTAGAAGTATTCTGGTCTGTCTCCCTGGGACAGAAACATGGGGAGGTGGTGTCTGGATTTCTGGAAAAGAATAGAACCAAAGGCGATGATATAAAACCTGTCAAAGCCCAAATAGACTCATGTAAACTAACATCTATTTCTTTCTATGCAGCATCTTAATAGTATTTATTTCTGCACCCAAAGTACAGAGTACTTTAATCTTTAAGTGGCAGCAACTTAAACACACGACTCACTGCTGCAGCAAGTAACTCCTGCTCCAGAGTGTGCTACACTTTACCCAAAACATAAAAACGGAGTGTTTGTTTTGATAACTATTGAAATATTTTTTCTTTATTTTTGCTTTAAGTCTGAGAACTTTGGCATTTGACTAATTTACCATGCATTTAAGGCTGGTAGCAATATTGGAAAAGAAATATGATAATCACTCGCTGCCACAAAGTATTCTATATACTGTTCTCTCTTTCAGCTCTAGTTTCACATGTGTTGGTTCAATGGAATATTCAATAGACATTTATAGGAAATAAATTGAAAGATGAATGTAAACCATATGGCATCTGGAGGTTTATTTGCAAAGCCCCTGCATCAAAGCTTTCTCCAGATCACACCATATTAGCTATGTTTTTCCAGTCCAGCAGAATCAGGAAGGTAACCACAGACTTCCTTGATGGAAAACACATGAAAAACAGAGCAAATCTTAATATGTAGCTTGAGTTGCTGGTCAAGGAGCATCCCTTAAAATAATTTTATTACCAGTGTGTACAGCACAGTGTTTGGAACTGCTTGAAGCATATAAAATAAGTTACTTTGGATTATGATTGCCTTTAGAATGACAGGATTCAAATTCTTCTATTTAATTATACCAATGATAAAAATCCTATCAATTAAGTAGCATTTTAATTAAAAGTTCAGAATTTTTTTTTTCCTGCTTGAGTATATAAAAATAAATTCCAACCAAAAGTAAATGCAACTTTTAAAAATAGCACATATACAAATATACATTGGAATTTTTACAGATAGGAACACAGCTCCTGTGTATACACATACACTGGGGTATACAAAGGCCACCATGGTAAGCTTTGGACAAAGACATTATTATAAGTAATAGTTAAAAAACATTGATTGGACAGAATGAGAAATGGTCCTCAAACTTAATTCATATATAAAATTTTTTTCTCAACCTTGAATGTGCTCTGCTTTGTGCAGTTGGCCACAGCTAGCATTACATCTGATATCAAATTAATTCTCATGCAATCTGTTATATAAATCATTATGAAATGTCAAAAGCTTGTACATATATTTTTTTAAGTTTTCAGTTACTTTCCAAATAGTTTCCATTTTTCAGTGTCACACACTTTTCAGCCATTCAGTCAATTTTAATGATTTTTTTATCACTCTAATTTTTTTCCTCATTTACAGTCCATTTGTGCATGCCTGTGTACATACATGCACATATTACCTGAGCAACACAGATGTCATGCATAATGGTAACTGGAAAAAGTCTTCATTCTTTTCTTTGGTTCAAACTGTGAGGTCAAATGATTGGCACAGAGCAGAATAAAATGTTTTTGTTATTTAAATATGCAGCATCTAAGGTTGCCCGTTATCAATAAATATTAAAGATTAAACTAACAGCAAATTGACTTCCTTCTCTCCAGAGTTCTCCTCTCAGTAGTTGCTAACAAGAATGTCGCATTGTAGTTTTTGGCAATTGAATTACCCATCTCAGTGAAGTTCTCGTCCCTTTACAGGTTAAGCTAAATTTATGGCAGTAAGTTAATGCCACTCATGACTTAAAAAAAAAAAAAAAAGAGAGTATGTGAGCAACATCACTTAAAAAATATGTGGCTAACTGCTGGAAACTATTAAAAACCAAATAAACAAAAGAGATTACACTTCAAAGAAATGTCAACAGTTTTCCCCTCTCAGAACAGACGAGTTTTCTTTACTTATATCCACATCCACATCTGGAAAATGCTTATGGCTTTATATATATCTTTTATGGTAAAATGAATTTATTGAGTTTTAAAATTTTTGTGATGGATTAATGTAATCTTCATAAAAGGTAAACCCACACCCTAGTAAAAATCAATCTTTACTCTGAAGAATGATTTTAAAAATAAATAATAGTCTAATGTTAATTTCAAGGAGCAAGATAATTTTGCAAATGCATTTGGTTAACTACATTTTTTTTTATTATGACCTGAAAATGTAAATGCACTATCTCATTCTTTTGACCTATCATTTGTTGGCATAATTAATTCTTAACTTGAGGGGGAAAAAAAATAAAAGATGTAATGTGTGAAGCCAACTCAAAGTTCAAATGACTATACCTATTCCAATTAACTAACAATAGACTTAAAGAAATCAGTAAATTTACTGATAGCAAGATCTCCCAGGAAAGATTTCAAAACAGTTAATGGATTTCTCTAATTCCTCACAAAAATTCTACAGCATGCTTTTTTGTGTTTAAAAAGTGCAATTTAATTTCTCATGCAAAAAAATGTGCCTGTTCAGGAGGTTAAAACAATCGACTTCATATGCTTCACAATACTCTCCAAGTTGACAATGCTCATTTGATGGTATTTTACAATTAACTGGGTAGTAAGTAGCAACTCACTCTCTATATAAGCTTGGCCCCCCCCCCGCCAAATACCACTTTTGGTATCAAACCAATTATTGAAATGTGGACTGCTGACTTAAGTTTAATAATTTACAGGTCTGATTGGGAGGGGGAAAAAAAAAAGAAGACTTAAAATATAGGACAAGGTGTCCTCTTTGTAAGTCAAGCCAAAAATTAAGGAGGGGGAACTAAAACCAGAAGAATGTTTAAAATGGAACAACATAATTGGGACATAAAATAAGTGGTCTGCAGTCAATAAAAAAGAGAAAGAAAGAAAAAAAATAAACTCTCACAGACGGCTGCAGAATGGGAAAGTAGATCTATCTTGTTTATTTTTAAGTGAGTAGCAAGTAGATTCTTTCGCACTAACTAAACCAGACAGTAATTATAAACACAGGTTGGTTAAATTCCCTGCACCCTATCAAAGGAAGCAAGCTTCTTTCTTTTCCAAACATTGTCATTTGTTTATTGATCCTCTTTGGGGCTTGGTTTCATTTAAAACTATGTAAGCACACATCTGTTACCCCCAAACAATGTCAACCTTGTTAAGCTGAACCTGAATACTCATTACACAAAAATTTGCAAGTAACCTAACAGCAATTTTTAGAGTAGGCAGTTAGCATACTAAGTAAAGAATTTGGATTATTTTTGTTCCATTACAGAAAAACCTTACATTATAGTATAATCATACAGGAAGCAAACAGTCGCCGCCTCAGTAGTTTCAGATAATTAGTTACCTAAATTTTCTAAGGTGAATTCAATGTACTTAGGCTGAGGCACATTATTGCTTGTATTCTGAAATAGCACAATACAATCTTGGTTAACAATGAAATTATAAATATTGGAGTAAAACGTCATTTTAGAAATCATTAGGTTTTTATCAGGACAGTAAAATGGAGTTCCTCATTTAAGGAACTGTTTTATTAAAAAAAAATTGGGGGGCTGTGATATTGCTTATATTCGTTCATGTCAGATATCAGATTTCAAAAAACTTTAACACAGTAGACACTATTAAAACATCATTATTAGAGTTGTCATGCTTGGGTGGTTTGAACTAAAGTGAATTTCTTGTATTTGCTGGGAGACAGCAATAATAAATCCTGGAGTCTGCATTTCTGAGCAGTGACCTAGTCTTGGAGAATAGACTTAATAAGCCAACATGCCAATTCCAAGAGTACAGTGTGGGGCACCACGGGGAGGGGCAGAATCTGATAAAACTTTACATGGCAGTATAGACATGCCACCCAAACTCCCTTGGGCAACCATTGTTAAAAAAAAAAAAAAAAAATCTCTGCTACTTTCTTGGCTTTGCCACTCGTGGTATCCACATAAGCCATCACAAAAAAGAAAAAAAAAAAAAAAACAGTGCTGTTGAGTAGGATCCAACTCACAGTGACCTTTCCTTGGGTTTCCAAGGTTGTATCACTACAGTAGTAGATTGCCCAACCTTCCTTCCAAGGCCATTACAGGCTCAGCAAATTCTGTTTGCTGTCTCACTCCTTCCCTCACCCATGGCAGATATACCTAACTGACCACAGAACTCTCTCTCTCTGGAGCCTGAGTGGACAGTCATAGTCTTTCTCAAAGTGACATATCAATCAACCACTTTCAATCAATAAACTCTTACTGGACCTGAACCCCAAGCACCTTGTATATTGCAGGAGCTGAATCAATGTTTATTTTTTTCTAGTGGATGGAAGAATTTAATAGTTGGAACTACAGGTAGGCGCTAAATGCTTGGCTTCACATTCCAGCTCCGCTACTTACTAACCTTGTGACTTTGGGAAAGTTACTACATGTCTTTGATTCTTAGCTTGCATTCTTCAGTGCCAGAATTATCAACTTCCCTGTGGGAAACCCAGGTTTCGAGTTCTGACCAATGCACTTTATGTGCACCCACCATCAGCATGTCAGTGGGAGGCTTGCATGTGCTATGATGTTGAACAGGTTTCAGTGGAGCTTCTACACTAAGGCAGACAAAGAAGAAAAGCCTGGTGATCTACTTCCAAAATTCAGCCAGTGGACATAAAAACATTGTTCCACATTCTACTTTCACAACTAGTGACTGGGGTCTTAAAAGCTTACAAGTGGTGATCTAAAATGCAACTAGCGATCTCTCTTCATCTGGAGCAAACAAGAATGAAGAAAACCAAAGGCACATGGAAACAATTAGTCCAAGGGACTAGTGCACTGTACAAACTTCAACCTACTTGACCCTGAGACCAGAAGAACTAGCTGGTGCCCAGCTACCACTGCCAACCACTCAAAAAGGGATCAAAATAGGAGCTCCTGGATAGAGTGGAAGAAAGATGTGGAACAAAACTCTCATAAAAAAAAAAAAAAAAAAAGACCAGGCTTACTGGTCTGATAGAGACTGGTGAAACCCCCAGGACTATGGCTCCTAGTCACCCTTGAGGCCTGGAATTGAACTTATTCCTGTGTTCCGTAGCCAAACGATAACCCTACAAGGTGAACAATTATACCTGGTAGTTAAACTCCTTAGAACAATCAACTCTGGGAGATCAGAAAGGCAGCATCTACAGAGAGAGAGCTCAGAGGGCAAGAATGCTTAGCAAAGAAAGACACAGGGATAAAGTAAACACAGGGAGGAAGTGGGAAGAAAGATTACAATCAATGTCACACAACAGAATGTGTATGATCTATTGAATGGAAAACGAATTTTGCTCTGTAAACTTTCACCCAAATCATACACACAAACAAAAAGCCACAGCAAAGCCACAGCAGCAGCCATCCAGGTCATCTTCAAGGTATGATTCAAAAATAAGCCAATAGAAAACCATATGGCTTACAAAGTCTGATCCCCAACTGCTCATGGGGATGGTATGGAACTATGCACGAGCTGTGTTGGGGGCTGACTGGATCGCAGTTAACAACAACAAAATGTGAGGATGTAATCAATGTGAGGAATTAATGAGTTAATATATGAATAGTGCTTAGAAGAGCTATTGTTGTTAGTCATTAATTTGTTTGATATGTAGTAACTAATAATCAATACCCATTGACTACTAATGTTTTCCTCATTATTGTTTATTGAAATGTCTTACCACCTGAAAAAAGGTATACGGAACTTGTGCTGTTAATGGATCTAACAATCCACATATTTTCATAGATTAGAGAAACTTTTTTGTAAAACAGATCTCAGGACTGAAATGGCTCTCTAATCCCCAAATGTAACAAAGTCCAAGGCACACTTGTGATAATGTTACCACATCCTACATTGCCTTCCAAAAGATGAGACCCAAAACATCAAAGTCACTGCCATCGATTATGACTCGATTCTGACCTCTTGGGTCTCCAATGCTATAAATCTTTATGGAAGCACACTGCCTCATCATCCTTCTGCAGAGTGGTGGTGGGTTTGAATTGTTAACCTTTTGGTTAGCAGCCCAATGCCTTATCCACTATGCCACCTATAATTCCAAACCTATCTTTGACTCCCTCTCTTCCTCTATCCAACTTTCTACATTCCCCAAAAACATTTTCTTGGGCCACACCTAATTTCCCACTCTGTGAATGAGCTATGAGCTCTCATTCATGCCTTCCTTTAGCCATTTGGCTTTCTGCTGAGTCCTGCCTGGGAAATTCCCTTCTGTACCTGGCAAACACTGACTTGTCTTTTGAGACACAGCTCAAATGTTACCTCCTATGTGAAGTATTCCCTAAATCCCTCTAATGAACTAATTTTCTTTTAAGCTTTTCACTTATCTTCATTGTAGCATTTTTATACTACCTTATGATCACGTTTCCACTTTGGGCTCTTGCACTAGTCTATAACTTCCTTCTCTCTTGCTTCTCTGTATCTCTAATACTGAGCACATAGGGATCACTCAAATGTTTGTTAATGAATAATCCTAACCCAGAAATCTTTAATAAATTTTCTAAGGTTATCATGCTTCTGTTTTCAGTTAAATTGTTAAATTTTAAGTATTCTTTACTGTTTTTCAAATTATGGAAAGCATAATGCATGTAATAATTAGTGTAACAAAAGTTAATTACTACTCC
Source organism: Orycteropus afer afer (assembly GCF_000298275.1). Lineage (NCBI taxonomy): Eukaryota > Metazoa > Chordata > Mammalia > Tubulidentata > Orycteropodidae > Orycteropus > Orycteropus afer. Next base: position 6,523,995 of record NW_006921736.1, on the reverse strand, counting down.
TTGTATGCCCATACAAGGAGACCTGGTGGAGCAGTGGTTAAGTGCTCATCTGTTAATGCTAACTGAAAGTTTGACAGTCTAAATCTGCCAGCTGCTTCGTGGGAGGAAGATGTGGCAGTCTGCTCCCATATAGATTTACAGCCTGGGAAACACTATCGGGTCTCTATGTGTGGTAGTTAACTTTGTGTGTCAACTTGGCTGGGCCTGGTTGAGTGGCTGGGCAGCTGGATGCAGTATTCCCCATGATGAGACTGGTAATCAACTCCATGGTGGAATCTACTGTGAGCAGCTGAGTAGTTGCCTCAGGGAATGAGGTCTGCTCCATATATATAAGCAGAAGACTTGGGGAATGGTCTCTAGCTTATGGCATGCTTGAACCCTGCATGTAGCCATGTCATTGTTCAACAGCCTGCCATGCTCTGCCGACCTTGAGACTTACAGTGGACTTGAATGACCTGCCGTGTGGTTTGGTAACATCGGGACTGTACCATTTTATCTGTCAACCTTGGGCTTGTTAGCCTCAGCAGCCAGTAGCTGTCTGAGTGAAGAGATGCCTCTAGCTTCAGTGGGCCGGGAGCAAGAGGCAGAGCTAAAGCCCAAGGTTGAGGAGCTTTCACCCAGCCCCTAGAATCTGGCACTTTGAACTCAGACTTAAAGCCTCCCGGACTGTAAGAGAATAAACTCCTGTTTGTTCAAGCCATCCCATTGGTGGTATTTTCTGTTAGAGAGGCACAGAGTTAGAACACTATGAGTTGGAATTGTCTTGGTAGCAATAGGCTTTGCCTTCCAATCCTGTTCCCTGACATAACAAATAGTAAGTCTGTTGAACATCCTCAACTTTCTGTTTGCTTATATGAATACATACAATCATATAAACCAGGGACCAACAAGCTTTTTTCTTTTTTTGTAAAGGGCCAGATAGGAAATGTTTCATTCTTTGCTGGTCATTCAGTATTTGCTGCAATCTCAACTCTGTCCTTGCAGCAAGAAAATAGTCATAGATGCATCGGTGAGTAGGTGTAGCTGTGCCTCACAAAACTTATACATAAAAACAGGACACCAGCTAGATGCAGACCTTTCATCACAGTTTGCCACTGATATAAATGTGTATATACACACACACATGATTTCATCTGTTCATTTGCTTTTAAATAACATAGCACCATGCATACAGATTACTCCGCAATTTGTTTTATTATATAATCTATTAACTTTCACTAAGTTAATAGATTCAAATGGAATGATTTTTCCTCCCATTTCTTCATACATAGATACACAGTATCCATACACTCTAATTTTACATAAAGAGGATGTGACCTATATGCTGGAGTGTGTATTTTTTGGGGGTGTACCTTAAGCTTTTTTTGCTTGACTCTTGCATGCCTTAAGTCTTGTTAAAATGCTCATGTGCATTCTTCTTTACTTTCTTCAATGCTAATCTATCCACATATAAAACAAACATATATACACTCAGGTATGTTGTTTGCTTTACTAAAATGTGACCATATGATATAACCTTCTCAGAAACACAGTCTTGCTCAATATCATCTTTCCAAGGGGCACTTAGAAATTCTTCCAAGTCAACTGGAAGAGCACTAATCCATTCCTATTAATAGATACACTATATTCTATGGTGTGAAAGTGAGTTTGGTTTTTTTTTGTTGTTGTTGTTGTTTGCCTTCGAGTCGGCCCCGACTCATAGCGACCCCTCCTTGGGTTTCCGAGGCAGTATCACTACGGAAGTAGGATTGTCCAACCTTCCTTCCGAGGAGTGGCTGGTGGGTTTGAACTGCCAGCCTTCTGGTTAGCAGTCAAGTGCCTTAGGCACTATGCTACCAGAGCTCCCTTTCTTTATTTTAGTCATGCACTAATTCTAGCTTTTTCCTGTTATTAACAACACTTCAATATATGTCCTTCTACTGACAGACTGGGAGCTCTGGTGGTGTGGTGACTAAGGCATTTGACTACTAACCACAAGGCTGGTGGTTCAAACCCACCAGCCACTCCTTGGAAGGAAGACTGGGCAATCTACTTCTGTAGAGATACTGCCTCGGAAACCCAAGGAGGGGTTGCTATGACTTGAATACTGGTGCTTACATATCCATGGGAATGATTCCTAGAAATGGGCTAGTTGGTTTGAATCACATATGCAATTCGTTTTTTATGACTATTATTAGAATTGTATTTCTACTTCAAATATACGAGACTGCATTTTTCTGTATACCTCTACAAGCAATTGGTATTATCACTTTAAATGATTTTCTTTGTCCTCTGTTCGATAGTGTAGTATCACATGTGTTATTTTAACTTGCACTTCTGCATATTCATAAGCTAAAGCATCTTTTCATGTATCCTGATTTTTAGATTTGCTGCTTTTGAATTGCCCATTCATCTTTTGAAATTACGAGTTGGAATCAACTTGACGGCAGTGGATTTTTATCAACAATAAGCTTGAATCCCACTATCTCCAGTTATCTTGATGTTTTATTTCCATTGCTCTTTACCTCCAGATAATGGCAGATAACACCACTCTTATGTTCTCTTTTAATTTTACTGTCTGCTGTCCTGGTGAATATACCTGGATTACACTGACCAACTCATACATGTTGTAACTAGTTCTTACATGGCGTGATTCTGTGTAGTATTTTCATTTTCATGTAGCATTTTTCAGTTTTAACAGTCCTTGCAAGTTTTAAAGGTGTACTAGCAGAGGTTTAATTTAATGAAACTGTAGTAGGGTCATAAATAATAAGTGTATTTAACGAGTAGTATTTATTGAGCTTTACCTCCTAACAGATACTGGGCTAAGCATTTTATATACTTATTTAATCATCACGATAATGCTATGTGGTAGGTGCTCTTATTATAATGATGAGGAATTAAGTCTGCAGGAAGATAAGTAACTTGCCTAGGATGACCCTTCTAGTCTGACTGCAAAAACTCGGCTTGTAACCACTACGTTATTCACCAAAATTATGAAATTCAGTAGACGGAAAACATGAACATATATATATATATTTTAAATTGGGTAAGACTTACCTGATTAGTCTATATTCTATTTGAAGGTAAAGTTCTTAGCATGCTAGATCTTAGAATCATAATAACTCATCTGCTCAATTCTAAAATCTAACAGTAATTGTCAGAGAATAACTTCCTATCATTAAAGAGAGAAACAAAACAAAACAATCACTAGATTTGACATGAGAAGATTTGAAATTCAGTCACATGACCTTGGGCTCTTCACTTCTCTTAGGTACGTTATCTATGTTTATAAAATAGGAATAATATCTTTTGCTGTAGCAACTTTGTTGGGTTTCTGAAGTGGTATCTCTATGAAATAGATTATCCCATCTTCCTTCTGAACTATAAGGAGGCATTTTTTGGTTGTATTTTCTCCTCCCCCTGATTTTTTTCCGGGGGGTAATCTGACAATTGTTTATATTTTGCATATTTGCATTATGTTATTCCTGAATAATTCTTTTGAATAAATAAAAGATTATTACATTTTCATCCTTAATCCCTTCAGAATGCATCTCTAAAACATACAGACAATAAGAAGCACTTTTAAAACCCAACAACATGCTTTAAAAATGTAAGGCATTATTATACTCACTACTACTACTACTGCATATAACCCATTTTGAGGCATCTATTGAACATCATTTCACCTGAATTCTACCCGTAACATGAGGGCTCCATAAGCATAATTACATATTCTTAGACTGTTGAAGAGCTTCAGAGAAAAAAAGAAAAAAAAAAAAATTCCACAGTACCTTATATAACCACCATCTATTCTATCTAATAGCTACAAAAAGAGAATTCTTCTCAATAGTACTTCTTGAAGCAGAGTACCATAGGAAAAGCAGGACACCATTTCATAACTTAGGAGAATGCACTTTAGTTTGTCCTTGCAAACACAGCTGAGGGAATTTCAAATACGCAGAAGTAAAGATTCTGCCACTTACAACATCTGAAGAAATGAAATAAAATTCTCCACTACTGGATCTTAGGGGAGAAACTCCTCCCTCGCACAACTATTTCCACATCTTTGAATCTGCCCTGTGTAAGCCCATGGCACCTAGGGACAGCCCCCTGCTCCCTGGAGGAGCTCAACAAACATTTCTTGATGAAGATAAACACCTGCTGTATTTAAATATGAGATGAAGAAGTCAGAGCGTAAATGAATCTAAGAATAAACTGGGTGTGTATGTGCACACAGCTACTATTAGCATTATGGGAAATTACATTCCTACTATTATTATGATTATCCTTCTAATGACAAAGGACTACACACTGAGAAAGGGAAAATTATCAACTAAAAAAGGAATAAATCAGTTAAAGAGGAGAATGAGTTTAAAACACACATATACTCAGATACCCAAGAACTCCCAAATAAAGCAAAAGGATTTGATTTTTATAATAAAAATGATGGCAGGGGTGAAAACAGTGGTAAATGCCATGAGATCACAGAAGGAAATAGCTTGAAACTGCAGGAAGAAAAAAATATACCATCTCCTCCACTAGTCCTCATTCCTTTTCCCTCCCACCCAAAATGTCTTTGTCCAATATATTCTGCTTAACAGATGACTCAATGCCTTCCTTATTTTCTATAAGGTTTGCTCATATCAATTATGATGAGGATTGGATCGATCAAATATTCACCTGGGAAGCACAAAGGTTTGCAGCATTTGACAAGAAAAAAAAAGAAAAAAAAAAAAAAAAAAAACGGAGTGAAAAGTTGGTTGCTAATAAAGAACAGAAGCAACGATGTATTTAAAAATGGTACTTGGCTTGTTTAGGATTAGAGTAGACTTTATCTACTTAAAAGCCCACTGTGAGCTAGAGTTTGAATTAAACTGTTTTCTCATGCTAAGCAGTCATTGTTTTAAGAAATCATCTCTTTCCCCAATAATATACTCTAAATGAATGTCAATGATTTGAGAATATATGGATGATACTAGAAATTCTCAATGCCTTGGCACTTGCTGACAAGGGTTTAGGGCAAACTTTCCAAGTTCAGCCCAGTGATTATTCTACTTAGAATATTGTATTACCATTTGGTCTTTCTAACGATATTGATCTTTCTTGAAAAGCCAATCATTTATAAAGAATTAAAAAAAACAAAACAAACTCACTGCCGTTGAGTCAGATCCGACTCATAGCAACCCCTCCTCGGGCTTCTGAGGTGGTATCACTATGGAAGTAGATTGCTCAGCCTTCCTTCTGAGGAGTGGCTGGTGGATTTGAACCACCAGCCTTCTAGTTAGCAGTCAAATGCCTGAGGCACTATGCCACCAGAACTCCCTTATAAAGAATAGTTAAGGAAAAAACAAAACTACTTACTTTCGTACAACAGAAATGACTCCCCACTCACTGAGGACAATTTGGCAGAGATAATTTTCAGGACAGGGGTCTAACAGTGGTTACTGGATAGCTGTTTCTCCAGATCTGTTCTGAACCCCTGTGTATGAACCAAATAAAGCACTAGCTCAGCACAAAGAACTTAGTAGGGCCTAAAGCTGTGGTAAAGAAAACAGACAGGAGTACTGGGAAATCGAGGACCTCATATTTTTAAATGCCCAAATGTTTACCAGCTGACCTTCCCTTTACTGCAGTTCTGGGAAGCAAGGTGCATACAATAAAGTTCAAACCAATCAACTGCTTTCAGCTGTTCTTGTGCAGTGAATTTTTAAACATTTGGTCATTAAGCCCAATATATATGCAGGTCAGTTTTTGAACAGGATGGGAACAGTTTGGGAGCAGATGCCACGGCACTGCCTGGTGGAAAGGGGATGTAAAGAAGCATGAGGATGTTTACATGGTTCCACCCATTGGGTTCAATTTCTCCCAGTTCTTTTGCTTCCTAGCCACCACTATAGATTGCTTCATTGATCAGGAATAGTTATTAATTAACTTTTGTTGCCACTTCTTTTCATCAATTGAATGGCAAACTAAAGACCATAAAGAGAAGCCCTGGGCCAGTGTTCTCTTAAACTGGACGCTCCATGCGTTGTTTGAAAAGGGGTGTAGCTGAAAAGTAGCTTTTGGTGTTTCGTTGGTGATTGGCATATTGATTGGTTATTGTCTGAGAAGTCTGTCCTAAATTTTTCAACTTATTTTTGAACATCAATGAGCTGAAATCTTTCAGTGGTAAAGAATTTAAATCACTTAACTATTTCCCTTTGCTACATTCTGGCGGCCATATGTATGGGGGTCACTTTAATACTGACATCAGGACGGTCAAACACAAGATTGCATTGAAGATGGGTAAATAATAAGATAGTATCCTACAAACCTGTTTAAAAGGTTGTCTTTGTTAGCTTGACCAACAACCTAGTTTAAATTCCAGGAAAAGAGCTTCTAACATCCACAATCACTAAATTTTTTAATTGCATCCCTCCTCCATGTCTCCAAGAAGGCAGGAGGGGAGTTTGTGTTTTAGATTAGGACATGTATAAAATATCATCTAGAAGCTACTCCAACCAGTAAATGTCCAATGTGGCCAGGTATGTTTGGATGGTGGAAAAATAACCAACCACAGCTTGCTGATAAAATAAAGAAAAGTAGTGGGGGGATTAGGGAGAAAGGTAACTCAGCTTTATAACACACAGCTGGTTATGTATAGGGCCTTTTGTATGCCTTCAGCAGCTGGTAGTTTGGCCTACATATTTGAATAACCAATAATCTAGATACTATCACAATTGTGACAATAAAGTCAGGGTGTTAAAACTGTGTGTGTAGGTGTGTGTTATCAAAAATTCTGTTCTCCTCACAGAGATATAGAAAAGAAAAATATCCATAAATAGATAATTAATACAAATATCATTCCTACTGTTTGGTATGAAAAGTATTCAACCCTGAAGATTTTCACCAAGAAAAGTGAACATATATTGCTAGGTGGAAAGTTGTTGTTGATATATTTCCTTGTACAATAACTTTAAAATAATCACTATGAGAGGGTTATGAGAAAGCATCATCTGTATCTTAAATAACCAATATCTAAGATGTCCCCACCATTGTTACAGTGTTGATAATGTGTGTAGACATTTGAATGTGCTCCATATTAAAGTTTTCACTGAAAAAATCAATAAGAACTGAACTGGATGTGTTATAGAAAATGTACTTGAAATACAATGGGATTCATTTAGAAGTTCTCATTTTAGGAGAAGCAAATCGTATAAAATGCCCATAGGCAAAAATATCACGGGGTCTCTTGTTTTTCTCAAAATAGAAATACAAATGTATGAGAAAATTAAGATTTATTTGATCAGGTAAGAGAAATTTCTGATTAAAAACCTAACATTTTAAGAAATGAGGTCATAACAGTTGTTCTTTCCCTCCATGTATGTGGAATAGTCCATTGTTCATTACTGACAGAAAAGAGAGTGATCAAGGGAAGGCACAGAATCAGCAAGGGGAATTTTAAGGGTCTTTGCTAGAACTTCATAAATACGAGGAGATAAGCCTAGAACAACCATCAGGGCAGCTCACTCCTCACAATAATATAAATGTTATTTCCTAAATCATTACTCTGCTTCTGACAGAATTTTAAATAAGAAAATATGACTCATTTTAATCATTATTACCTGATGAATGTCTTTCAAAATCTAGATACATGGCTTTAATTTTTTTCCCAAAAAAATCTTATGCCATGCCACCAGGAAAGTTTATTTTTAATAGCCATTTATAATGTGTCACAAAAAACAATGGTTTGTGCTCCCTCTGTTGGCTTTTTAGCAGCAGTTGAATCCTAACTTGAGTTCCTGGAGGTTCTCTGGCCTACATAGCCATTCTGTGGTGGCAGTAATGAATAGGGTGTGCCATTAATTGAACTTTATGCTCTTATCAAACACAACATCATTCTAATTTAATTTTTTGCAAATAATGAAGAAAGCAGAAGAGATGTGTAATAGAGGAGAGCTATTTTACCAGTAAGGAAGAATATCAATGCCCCTAAAGTAACAGGCTAATTTTTTAAAAAATGTGTGAAAAGTAGTTCTAACCTTTAAAGGAGGTGAGGAAACATATTCATAGAAGAGATGATTTTCTGTTTACTCTCTTATTGTTTTGGTCTTGGAAAAGGCTACAAGCTTAACGTAAAAGGACAGAGTACAAAGTCAGGAGCAACTCATCCTAACTTCCTGATCTGGATGACTTGATTGGGAGAAAACTTAGAACTAGAACTAGTTTACACTTACTGTTTTTTTTTTTTTTTTTAAGAGGTTTAGGAAAATTATTCTATGGGCTTAATGACTCTTCACCTTCATGGAGTCTTGAAAGAGTTCTTGAGAAAATTGTTCATGATGTTCTGCAAGGTTTTTGTTTGCTTGTTTGTTTTCAGCTATTGTCTTTTTATGGCTTAGGCTTTAAACGATAAAACATTAATTCTGAGTATTTCAGTTCTCAATTCCCTCAATATTTCAGGTTCAAGTATTGTGGCTTAAGTTATCTCACTATGCTTTGTGATAATTTATTTGCCTTTATTTGTATATATCTTCTCAATGTTAGATAAGGTTGACTTGGTTTTGAAAATCATTAGAAAAGAACCATGTTCTTCTTGTTGGTTGCCACTGAGTTGATTCTGATTCATGGTGACCCCAGGTGTACAGAGAACTACTCCATAGGGTTTTTAAGACTGTAACCTTTTGAAAGGCGATCACCAGGCCTGTCTTCTGAGGTGCCTCTGGGTGGATCTGAACTATCAACCTTTCAATTAGTAGTCCAGCACTTAACCAGCCAGTATTAATTGATTTGCTACATTCCAGACATCATGCTAAGCAGTGAAGGTCCATTATCTTATTTCATCCTCAGAACAATCATTTGGGGGTTATGAGAGTCATTGTCTTCTTATTCATTTTGCAAGAGAGGAATGTGAGGGTTAGAGAAATCAAATCACTTGCTTAAGGTTATAAGCCTGATGAAAAATAAGAGCTAGTCTTTGAACTAAGAAAAGGTGATGCCAAATACTAGTTCCCCCCACCATATCATAGCACAGTGATTTTCCACCTTTAGTGCATTTACAAATCAACTGGGTTATGTTGTTAAAGTGCAGATTCTGTATTAGCAGGTTTAGGTTGACCTGGGAATCTCCAGGTATTGCAAAGGTTTAAATGTGTGGCTACTAACTGAAAGGTTGGTGGTTCAAACTTACCCAGGGGCACCTAGAAAGAAAAGCCAAGGGATCTGCTTCTGAAAGGTCACAGCCATGAAAATCCTAGCGAGCAGTTCTACTGTGACACACGTGAAGTTGCCATGAGCCGGAAGTGACTAGAGGGAACATAACAGCAGCAGGCTAGTGGTTCTCAAACTTCAGTGACCTCAGAATATTTGAAAACACGGGTTGCTGAGCCCCTTCACCAGAATTTCTGATTCAGTAAATCAGAAGGTGGGATCATTTGCATTTCTAAAAGCTCCCAGGTGATGCAGACTCAGCAGCAGGCACTTAGAAGAACCATCCTCACAGAAGATAAAGCCTTGCTTGGGAGACTAATTCTCCAGGCATTGGAATGGGCCCTGAAGAACAGTGTTCACAATAGCTCCAGTGGGTTTTTACACTCAGGCAATTCTGCAAAACAAAATATAGTAGAATATACATGTAGCATGTTACTTTAGAATGTAGTGGTCCATAGTAAGGCTGTGTGTTGTATGTGAATACTCTGTTGTCATCAAGTCAATTCCAACTCATAGCAACCCCACAGAACAGAATAGAGCTGCCATAGTTTTCCAAGGCTGTAAATCTTTGCTGATGAAGATAGCCATAGCTTTCTCATGGGGAGCTGTCTGATGGGTTTGAATGGCCTACCTTTTGGTTAACAGCTGAACGATTTAACCCCTGGCCACAAAGGCTCCTTGTAATAAGGCTACCACATAATATATTACATTTTGTTATTCACAGATACAATAATACTTTATATTATTCAAACAAAACTCAATAGCTTAATGGAGAAAATCCCCCTTTTTTATAATGTTTTCCTTTTAGCTGGCTTTTGGTGAGAGTTTTTTTGAGGCTGTGCCACACTCAATCTCCCAGACAGAACCTGATGTGGCAATTTGAATTTTTTGGTTTTATCGTGGTATATGTTTCTCAAAATGCTGGCTATACAGCAAAAACTCACGTAACCTTGCTTTTTGGCAGAATTCAATCTGGTAACCAGGACATTGCAATTATACTGATGGGCTATATGAAATCTGTAGATGTGCTTACCACTCTGTCCAAATGAGAACAATCCCAAAAGGACCCAAATTGGAAAATCATTTGTACGGTTATCAGCTGAGGCAAAAAGTCATTAGATGCTTGACTGACCTCATCCACAACAAGCTCTATGTATGCAGCCAAGGCAAAGCAGGTGCTGACCTCTCCACGTGCTGCTTTCTTCCAGCTTACATGCTTAGTGCTGTATTCCTCTCAAGGAGCTCTGGGGGCATAGTGCCTAAGGCATTTGACTGCTAACCAGAAGGTTGGCAATTTAAACCCACCAGCCACTCTGCAGAAGCAAGACTGGGCAATCTACTTCCGTAAGGATTTACGACCTTGGAAACCCAAAGGGCGTCGCTATGAATCAGAATCAATTTGATGGTAGTGATCTTGGAGATTGGTCTTCCTTTCACCTAGCTTTGGGCCAGGTGGTATGGCTATTAATTAACTTATGACATTAGTGGCCAGTGGGTCAGCTCTGACTTCTGGAGGTCCCATGCACAACAGAATGAAACACTGCCCAGTCCAGCACCATCTTCACAACTGTTGGTATGCTTAAGTCACTGTGTATGTGAGGGCCTTCTAAGCTAGGAGGCTCATGTTCTATCTCTACCAGACAATATTCTGTTGTGATCCATATGGTTTTCCTTTTCAGAAATAGATCACCAGGCCTTTCTTCCTAGTCTATTGTAGTCTAGAAGCTCTGCTGAAATCTATCCTCCATAGGTGACCCTGATGATATTTGAAATACTGGTGGCATAGCTGCCAGCATCATGACAACAAACTACCACAGTACAACAAACTGACAGATGGGTAGTGGATAACTGACTACCTCTAATATAAACCATGCATGAATGAAGTTTAACTGCAAAAGTGACATTGCAGGAAAAGTGGCTACAGACAGATTAAACACTTCCAAAACAACTTAAACAACTAAACTAGACATAGAACAACTTAAATATCTACTATAAAAATAAAACAGGAAAAAACAATAACAACAAAAACCCAAAACCAAGCACAGCCATCCATTCATGAGTCTACACCTTGTTCTCATTGTCTAGAAGACTGGACACTTTGGAAGTTTCTATCTACCACTGACTTTCTGCAAACATTCTCAAATATTTTAGATTTACATTCAGTATATATATAGTAATATGACAAAAGTATATAAACAAACTAGGTTAAGAATAAGACATTATCAATACAGTTGAAATCTTCTGTCCCTCCCCTATATCATTTCTCCTTTCCTTCCCTCCCTCCTTCATATATATATATATACACATATATATGCACATATATATGTATATATATGTGTGTGTGTGTGTAAACTCTGTTGGCATGATGGTTAAAGTATTTGGTTGCTAACCAAAAGGTCAGCAGTGTGAACCCACCAGCTGCTCTGCAGGAGAAAGATGAGGCAGTCTGCTTCCATAAAAATTTACAGCCTTGGAAACTGCCCTATAGGGTCACTGTGAGTCAGAATTGACTTGAAGGCAGTGGGTTTGGTTTTTGCTTTATATAAAACCAAAAAAAGCAAACTCTCTGACACCAAGTCAGATCTGACTCATAGCCACTCCTCCTTAGGTTTCCGAGGCGGGAGCTCTGGTGGCACAGTGCCTAAGACATTTGACTGCTAGCCAGAAGGCTGGCAGTTCAAACCCACCTACTTCTGTAAAGATACCCACTGCCATTGAGTCGGATCCGACTCATAGCGACCCCTCCTTGGGTTTCCAAAGCAGTATCTCTATGGAAGTAGATTGTCCAACCTTCCTTCTGAGGAGTGGCTGGTGGGTTTGAACCTCCAGCCTTCTGGTTAGCAGTCAAATGCCTTAGGCACTA
>NW_006921736.1:6490971-6511546 GCF_000298275.1 Orycteropus afer afer | reverse complement strand
TGTATGTATATATATATGTGTATATATATATTTAAAAGTCATGGAAGGGACTATTCAAAGACTGAATTAAAAACACAAGAATGTAATTACACACCAAACAAACTACAGAATGAGGTAAGAAATTTAAAAAAGAAAAAATCAAATGCTGAAATTTATACATCTTCAATACAAATAGCTGAATTTTTCAATAAATGTTGTTTTTTAAAATTTTTAAATGGCTTTCCCTTCACAGTGTCCAGGCAGGCCCACCATCCACATTAGGAGTTGTACTTTAATGTAGTTAATAGATCATATGAAAAAGCTAGGTTTTTTTTTTTTAAAGTAGAAAAATATTTTTGAAATAACTGCTAATATGAAAGATGAAACATGGCTTTCTGTACTCTGTGAGATTTTTCTTGAATCAACAACTTAGGAGAGTAAAATCCTTTGTCCTTTTTCTGTATTTTTTTTCCTTTCATTGTAAATTTAGCATGTGTGTTAGAAACTGTGTTCTCTTTTAACATTCTAGAACTGATTTAGGTGAACATTGGGAAATGGTGTACAATAGGCAGAAAAGCATATAGTACGTGTGGTAGTTATGGTTATATGTTGCCTTGGGTTGGCCATGATTTTGAGTGGCTTGCCAGCTGGATGGAATTATTCACTGTGAGGAGATTGGTGGTATAATCATCTCCATAGTGGAATCTTCTGTAAGCAGCTAATTAGCTGAGAGGGAGTTGCTTTCGAGGTGTGGCCTGCTTCCAGCATATATGAAGAAGCTTTGGGAAAGGTTGCTAGATTTTTGACTCATTTTGGAGCCTGCACTTGGTCCATCATAATCTCCAGTTCTTTGATGTGAACCAGTAGCCTGCTGTGCTGCCTGCCAATCTTGGGATTGTTCCATTTTACTTGCAAATCTTGGGTTCATCAGCCTCAGCAGCCAGCATCTGTGTGAGTTAGGAGAAGCCTCCAGCTTGTTCCAGTGGGCTTAGAAGGCAGAGCTAAAGGGTAAGATTGAGGGGCCTCCACCCAGGCCCTGGAGCCAGCACTCTGAACTTAGACTTCTAGCCTAGTCTTTCCATAGAGCCCGCACTCTGAATTTGTAATTCTGGCCTCCTCAACTGTAAGAGAAACAGAAATTTGTTGAAACCACCCACTTGTAATATTTCTGTTATAGCAGCACTAGAGAATGAAGACAAGGAGCTCTGACTGCACAGTGCCTGAGGCATCTGACTGCTAACCAGAAGGTTGGTGGTTCAAGCTCACCAGCCACTCTGTGGAAACAATACTGAGCAATCTACTTCCATAAAGATTTACCACCTCAGAAGCCCAATAGAGGTGGCTGTGAGTTGGAATCGACTTGATGGTGGTCGTGGTTTTTGTTTTTTTTTTTCCCTTAAGAGAACTAAGACAGTAAGTCTTTGCACACAGTGTGAAGAAAGTGTTAAGTTTATAAAATTCTATTTCCTTTAGATTTGGAGGAGTTAGAGATAACATAGGAGCTCTGGTGGCATAATACCTAAGGCATGTGACTGCTAACTAGAAGACTGGTGGTTCAAACAAAGGAAGGTTGGGCAATCTACTTCCATAGTTATGTTGTTGTTGTTGTTGTTGTTATGTGTCGTCAAGTCGGACCCAACTCATAGCGACCCCTCCTTGGGTTTCCGAGGCAGTATCACTACGGAAGTAGGATTGCCCAACCTTCCTTCCGAGGAGTGGCTGGTGGGTTTGAACTGCCAGCCTTCTGGTTAGCAGTCAAGTGCTTTAGCCACTATGCTACCAGAGCTCCTTCCATAGTTATACCACCTTGGAAACCCAAGGAGGGATCGCTTTGAGTCGGATCCAACTGGATGGCAGTGAATTTAGTTTTGGTTTGAGAGATAACATGGTCAAACACCTGATCCATGGAAAGAAAACACTATGAGGAATGGGAATTCCAGAACACTTAATTGTGCTTATATAGAACTTGAACATAGACCAAGAGGTTGTCATTTGAACAGAACAAGGAGATACTGCATGGTTTTAAATCAGGAAAGGTATGTATCAGGATTGTACTTTTTGCTGTACTTATTCAATCTGTATGCTGAGCAAATAATCTGAGAAGCTGGATTATGTCAAGAATACAACATCAGGATTGGAGTAAGACTCATTAACAACCTGCAATATGCAGATGACACAACCTTACTTGCTGAAAGTGAAGATGACTTGAAGCACCTACTGATGAAAATCAAAGACTACAATCTTCTGTGTGGATTACACCTCAACATAAAGAAAACAGAAATCCTTGCAACTGGACCAATAAGCAACATCATGATAAATGGAGAAAAGATTGAAGTTTTCAAGGATTTCATTTGATGGGATCCACAATCAACAACCATGAATGTAGTAGTCAAGAAATCAGACAACCTATTGCATTGGGTAAATATGCTGCAAAAGAACTCTTTAAAGTGTTTAAAAGCAATGATATCACCTTGAGGACTAAGGTGTACCTGACCCAAGCCATGGTATTTTCAATTACTTCATAAGTGTGCAAAAGCTGGACAACAAATAAGGAAGAACAAAGAAGAATTGATGCAATTGAATTATTGTAGTTGTAGTAAAGAATATTGAATATACCAAGGGCTGCCAGAAGAATACACAAATCTATCTTGGAGGACATACAGCCAGAATGCTCCTTAGAAGCAAGGAAGACAAAATTTCATATCACATCCTTTTGACGTGTTACAAAGAGGGGCCAGTCCCTGGGAAAGGACACCGTGCTTGACAGAGTAGAGGGTTAGTGAAAAAGAGGAAGACCCTCAATGAGATAGAGTGACACAGTGGCTGCAGCAATGGGCTCAAACACAGCAACCATAAGCTTAGCACACAGAACCAAGCAGTGTTTCACTCTGTTGTATGTAGTATTGTTAGGAGCTCTGGTAGCATAGTGGCTAAGGCACTTGACTGCTAACCAGAAGGCTGGCGGTTCAAACCCACCAGCCACTCCTCGGAAGGAAGATGGGGCAATCTACTTCCGTAGTGATACTGCCTCGGAAACCCAAGGAGGGGTCGCTATGAGTTGGGGTAGACTCGACGGGGCAATCTACTTCCATAGTGATACCGCCTCAGAAACCCAAGGAGGGGTCACTATGAGTCGGGTCCGACTCGACAGCACATAACAACAACAACAACAACAACGGCACATAACAACAACAACAACAACATGTAGTATTGTTATGAGTCAGAACTGACTCTACAGCACCCAACAGCAACAAAGACAACAAAAGCCAATTTGGAGGCCAAGTTGGCAATATTTATGAAAATTCAAATGGATATTTCCTTTAGTCCAATAATTCTATTGGTTTTGTGGTAGAATTCTCACCTTCCATACAGTAGACCTAGATTAGATTCTTGGCCAATGTATCTGTTGCACAGTCACCACCCATCAGTGGAGGCTTGTGTGTTACTATGATGCTGAACAAGTTTCAGTGGAGCTTTCAGACTAAAACAGACAAGGAAAAAGTTCTGGTGATCTTCTTCCAAAAAAATCATCTAATGAAAGCTCTATGGAACACAAAGTTCTGATCCCACTGCACATATGATCACTGTAAGTCAGGGGACCAGCTTGGTAGCAACTAACAAAAACAACATCCTAGAGAAAAAAGAAATCACTGATAGATATTAGGGAACATATTCACAAATACTTATGAAAATATTACAATAGTGAAAAAAGGTATATTATTTACATATCCATTATCAGGCAAATACATTTAAAACTTTGATATCAATATATTATGGATTAATATGGAGCATTAAAAAAGAATTAGAAGTATATTTAATGACATGGAAAGCACTCTGAGATATATTTTGAGTGAAAAATCAAGTTATAGAACACAGCATATCAAATAATACCAGTTTAAAAAACACAAAACTTATATATTTCCATAAACATATATGATATAAATGCAATAAGTAAATACAATATGAAAAACAGTATTTATATATGGTGAGGTACAGCTATCAAAAAAAGTGGTCAAGAGAACACAAAAATAATTTCTTCTTGTACTGCTTGTGTGATTGATTATATATTAATGCAAAAAATCAAGAGAAATGTTCTTTGTTTAAATATTATACAATCTTTTGCACAATAAGGAGCTCTGGTGGCATAGTGCCTAAGGCATTTGACTTTTAACCAGAAAGCTGGCACTTCAAACCCACCAGCCACTCCTCAGAAGGAAGGTTGGGCAATCTACTTCCATAGTGATACCACCTCGGAAACCCAAGGAGGGGTCGCTGTGAGTCAGATCTGACTCCATGGCAGCGAGTTTGGTTTGGTTTGGTAGCATACCTAAAAGAAACAAACAAACAAGGCAAAACTAACAAATTTCTGCTTATCATTAGGATATGCATACTCATTATCACTTTAAGGACTAGTTCCCGAAGCTAAGGGCGAGAAATGAGAGAGAAAACAGAGGGGGAAAGCTTTCTCGCAGGAAAGCAGCAAGAGCACAATTTGAACTTTCTCCACTTAACAATTTTTCCCCAGGACAGGACATGTAGAAACATTTGCCAACAACAAAGCCAGTTCTGGCTTTAGAAACAGAGAGAGAGAGAGAAAAGAGGCCCAGAGTGAAATTCTTTTGAAGACTACCTGTGTTGCCCATTGTCAACTCTTCCCCTGGAAAACAATCAGCAAATATGTATGCGGTGGCTGCATTCCCGAACCCAGCACTAGATTAAAAACATGCCAATGTGAAGGCACTAGACACATGCCAAGATGTGAATATCTCGGTTGTAAAAACAGGTAAAGAGGCCTGCTCTGTTGAAACCAGCAATTGGGTATTAGGGGGAGCAGATATGCGTTATGGCAGAATTTATGAACCTATTTGAACATCATAAGTTTGAAATCTCCAGACAAAATTGAGCCCTGTACGGTTCCATTTATCACACTTTCTATTTCAGGCTGGCTGAGATGGAGGTAGTTTAAATGACAGCTTGCTCACCCTCACCTCCAGGCCACCTGAAGAAACTGTGGAGCGGAGCCTCCCTGGCAAGTAGGAAGGAGATGAGGAGAAGGGGACGAGCAGCAGGGGGATTTGGAATGAGTGAGCTAGTTGTGGTGACACTGAGCAGGTAGATTGCCCGAAGAGAGGAACAAAAGGGACTGGGGAGGGGTCTGACGGGAAGACCTGAGCCCGAGAATGAGAAGACTTGCAATCCAGGCCTTGTGCCAAGGGAAGGATAAAAGGTAACACAGCAGAAGGGCGGGAGAAACAAATCTCTCAGCTGCTCCAGTACAGCACAATGAAATGGAGAGGATGTTGATTTAGAACAATAATCAGTCAGAGAAGCCAGAACAACAAAAGAAACACAGAAAGGTACTGCCCGGAGGAAGAAATCTCTGTAGCATTTTTCTTACTGCTTTTAAAATGGGAAAGAATCGTCAAGGTGGGTGGAATTATTTCAGCCTCTCTAAACATGTGGCTACCTGCCTGGCTGTGGTCAGGATGTTTGCTTGGCTGCCTATCAGCTTTTATTTCCTTACAAGGTTGAAGAGTTCGCTTATCCATTCCCATGAAACGTGTGAAAACCGTTCCCTGATACAGATGTAGCTCTGTGCTTGGCTGAGCAAGGAAAAGGGACAAAGAGAAAGTTACAGTTTAGTAATTTATAGCTTTTTTTCTTCTGTTTTACCTCAGGCCACTGTTTTTCTCTTCTGTTTAAGTTTCTGTTAAACACACTTAATATTTTTGGAAATGCCACTATGTTTTTGTTGCTGTTTTCAACTCCCCACCTCAAGGTCTCCCCCAACCACCCCCGCCCCAGAAGAAAATAAAAAAACAAAAAAAACCCTGCCTTTGGGAAGAACACATCATGGACTCCTAGAAATTTGAAGCTGGCTTGGATTAAGAACACTTTCTTTTGAGGAGTCATTCAGTCACAAGTGACTCACATCAGTAGTCCCAGTTTGTTTTGGAATCACATTTAGCAGAAAGTTTTTTTTTTTAAAAAAACCATGAATAAGTCTCCTGTTTTCCATGAAAACAAAGAGCAGATTTTGCAAACGAAGGTCATTTATTCCAAAAAAGAAAGTGTTTTGCGTGTAAACAATGTGATATGTTACCTGAGAAAATTAGCAATGGATTATTGACAGGGCGAATTCTGTCTACATTCTCCCTCCTTATTTACCTGTTGTAAAAAATTTGCCCTTGAAAGAAAGTGTGGCGCCTTCTCCTCACAGACACAGTTATCAGTCCTTTTGTGAAATAAAAGTTGATCAGTCCTTTTGTGAAATGATAGTTTGATAAGCAATTAACATGTACTTCTTTAAGATAGAGCTAGTGTTTCATTAGATTTTTAGATAACAGCATTTCAAGCTTTTCTTTCAAGATCACATGTAGTGCATTAGAAATGGTCCAATTTGAGGCTCTTGCAGAGACAACAAAGGAAAGCCATCTCTCTCTCTAGCAAAGCCCAACAATGGACCTCTTTCACACGAGCTTTTGCACTAAACTGCCAGGTCATAATCAACAACAATCAGTGTCTCATGAGACTGCCCACATTTAGATGATATCTGTTGGTTCAGGTGGTCACACAGAGCTGTAAGATGTTTTCAAGTGCACCAGAGAGAGTGGGACTGCATGCTACCAAGAAAGTGAAAACAGCACAATTGATTTGAAAATAATTTAACTATCTGAGCCACACTAAAGACTTGTGGCTTACCCACAGTTCTTTGAAATTCAGGGGGAAGACAATAAAATTAGATGCTCTTTTGGAATTGAGTGTGCTGAACCAGCACTTCCTTTGGCTCTCTACCAAGAGCATAAAATTTGTGTCTGAAATGGAAAGAGGAAATAATACTCTGATTGGATGAGATGCTGTAAGATCCTCCGATGGCTTATCCTTTGCTTGGGATTGACTGGAAAATGTGTGTTGGAAATCCCTTTCACAATTACGAAATTTCACTTCCAATGCAAAAATATCTTGCAGGCTAAAAGAGAAGTAACACCACTCCAGAGAAAAGTGTTGGCTGTCTCCCAGATTAA
Source organism: Orycteropus afer afer (assembly GCF_000298275.1). Classification (NCBI taxonomy): domain Eukaryota; kingdom Metazoa; phylum Chordata; class Mammalia; order Tubulidentata; family Orycteropodidae; genus Orycteropus; species Orycteropus afer. The sequence continues at coordinate 6,504,542 of NW_006921736.1, read as the reverse complement.
TATGGGGTTATGGTCCATGATAGGGTTAGATGAGGTAAAATTTTCCCACTACTCTTCCAGAAATACAGGAAATTGTTGTGCTTTAAATAGATTTGGGCTAAGAAACCAATTAAAAGAATTTGGACCAAGTAATGTGACATGGAATGTGATGTAGATATTTCCAGTTCTTATTCAGGAAACCTTATTGCAAAAAGGTTGAAAGATAATTGAGAAAATAATTTATATGGTGGTGAGAGTTATTTGTGTGAAGATAAAATACAGAGTCCTTTTCATGGAGATGGAGAAGCTGCCAAATAGCTCTTGGTGATAATTCTATGCACAAAATTTTCATAGTGGGCTTCAATACCTTGCCAGATGAAAGCTTTTGCTCAGTTTAAAGTTGGAAAAGAGATTTGAGTCTCCACCAAAGATAATGTGTTAAGCTTGGTAATTAAAGACTGTTTTTCATAAATAATGCCAAAAGCACATTGGGAACACTGGGCTCGTATATTACTGTACTTTAAAGAAATCAAGGACCTAATAATACTCTTGATAGGATAACACACGTATACCCTACCACCACCACCACTATTAATTAAAAGAATTTTATGACATTAGATTATACAGTTTTTCTAAGCAAGTCTTTTTTTTTTAATGAATGATATTAAGAAGCAATATGCTTACTGTGTCTGTAAATATTATAGCTTTTTAAAATAAAATAAAAATTTGCAGTTATACAATCCAGTGCTACTTAACGTAAGGTTAATGATCGGATCCTGGCCCATGCATGACATGTTTCCAGCCCATGACAGAAATTGAGACTAAGCCTTTAGAAACTTGTATAGCAGTAAGACAATGGCTGTTGAATGTCATAATTTTGAAATAAGCCTGTGCTTTGTATTTATTATTTAAAGTTTCTACACTTTGTGTTTATTGTATTTTACAACAGTATCAGTCAACAGTGGACTCACTGGGTGGGGCAGATGGTTAATGTGCTCAGCTGCTAACTGGAAGGTTAGAGGTTCAAATCCATCCAGAGGTATCTCAGAAGAAGGGCCTGGGGTTGCACTTCTGAAAAGTTAGCCATTGGAAACCCAATGAAGCACAGCTCTACTCTCACGCAAATGAGGCTTCCATGAGTCGGAAGTGACTGGATGGCAAGTGGTATATAACTATGTAACAGCCCACAATGTTAAAAATTCTTCTCCTTCACAGACAAGTTTAGAAACCCTGACATTAAATATATTTCTAAAAATCTCAGGATTATCATTTGAATTCACACTATCATTGCACTTTAATAAGGTGCAAGATTAATCTCTGTTTCCTCAGAAAACTAGAATGTATACATTGAAGCTGGCTGATCTCACCCTCACTGACCCAATCTCACTCCATTTCCTTCCTCATTTACTTCATTCCAACCCCACACCCTTCTTTCTGTTTTTCACACATACCAAGATCCTTCCTGTCTTTGAGCCTTTGCACTTGCTCTTCCCTTTGCCTGGAATAATTTTCTTCTTTATCATCAAAAGTTGTGATCATTGTTACTTAAGTGTCAACTTAAATGTCAGCTCTTCAAGCTAAGGTTTCCCTAACCTAACTGAAAAATAACACCCCTTTAACCTTGTAAAATTTTCTCCATACCACTAACATAACTACTATATATATATATATATATATAATGTTCCCAATGAGATTGTGAATTCAACCCAAGAAGGACACTTGATTATTTATTTATCACTGCTGTGTACTAAAAGCTTAGGGCAGTGAATAACACATTGGCATATAGGTTCACTGAAGGAATGAGGGAATGACTGAGTATCTATATTCCCTTACTAGACTTTAAGCCCCTCAAGGAAAGATTTTATCTTATTCATTGACATATCCCATGAATTTTAGCGCAGTGCCTGGCACAGAGAGGATATTTGACAAATGTCTGTAGGAGCTCTGATGACTACTAACCAGAAGGCTGGCAGTTCAAACCCATCAAACACTCCTTGGAAGGAAGGTTGGGCAATCTACTTCCGTAGTGATACCGCCTCAGAAACCCAGGGAGGGGTCACTATGAGTCGGATCCGACTTGACAGCAGTGATTGTTGAAGAAGTAAATGAATATATTTTCTTCCAGAAACGTCCATGTGGGTGTCCCATCAACAACTGGGTTCTTATATTTATATGTCAAGGCTATTACATCTTAAACCTTATAACTCATCATTCATCTCCATATTCTTCAATTATCACCATTCATCTAGATTCAGGCAATAAACCAATGTCATACTTGATCCTACCCTCACCCTCATTCCTTGTCATTAAATTAAGGAGAAATTAATATAAAATTCCATTATATTTCTTTTATTATAATTTTATTTTTGTTCTTGATACATTTTTACTTTGATACACATTTTTACTTTTGATGATATCTACTTTTTTCTTCATGATTTGTGTTTCCATATTTTGTTTAGAAAGTCATACCTATTTGTTGTAGTGGACATAGTTGTCTCCTGGCATCTCTCTTATTGGTTCTGCACACCCATTTTCTAGCTTTTGTGGGCTTTGCAACTTTTCTCAGAGAACTCTCCTCAGGTTACTGTACATGCTTCTACCTCACACGCAGAAAGCCAGCAATACCTGAGATTTTCTGTCTCCCTGTGTCTAGTCTGGAGGCAACTACTGCCCCTGTAGGTGTCTGAAAGCCAAGCTGCCTTGCTTGATATGGGACTAACTTTGAGGTATAGTTTATACTTCAGAGAGCCCCGAAGGATCAGCGTAAAGCTGTGATTTACCCAAGCCTAGCTATATTTTCATGTTTCGTTATGAGAAATTAAGTACATTAAGGAATTAAGAATTAATTCTTTCTCTGATCAACAGCACACGAAGACCATTACTGTTCATATTTCTGGTTAAGAACACTAACAATCTGGGTAGAAGAAACACAGTAACAACCGAGGTTAAAGTTTCCTATGTACCGTGAGGTAACCCTGCAAGCACAAGAGAGAGGGTCCTGCATGAGTGACGTAGATAGGGTCTGAGGAAGAAGGGCAAAGAATAGTGACTAGATCCTGGTTTGTCTTGCAGAGCTGAATATGAAAAATGCAGTTAAGGGAAGAACCAAAAGATTACGTTAGAGAGGCAAAGGAAAGCTTATAACTCACATATATCTCTCTATCTATCTGAAAAGCCTTCTGATTTTGCATACAGAGTTGAATCTTACCAAAGAACTAGAACCTAAAGTTAGTCTATATGGTTATTTTGTTAAAACATAAATCACGAAACACTAAATCACACTTATTGTGGGGCGATGATGATCCTATAAAAACCACACAGGAAATGAAGCCTGCAACTAGAACAACAGATTTGTGTTTCTCAACTCATAGTCCCACTAGTGCAAAAGTATTTTGAGTGGATGGTAAGCAAAATAGGCCACATTATTTAAATTGTTAGTTTTTCTTTCATATTCTCTCTCTCCCCCCCGCCCCTCCCCCCTTTTTTCTTTGGCTTTAACAAGCAGACATTTTATTTTCCCACAGTTTCGGAAACTAGAAGTCCTGACTCAGGGTGCCAGCTCAAGGGTCTCTGATGCCTTCCACTTTACCCTTGTTCTCCTTTCTCTTTTTATAAGTCAGGGCCATACACGTTTATGTGAAGTAAATGTTTGTGTGATATTATATCATATTAGTATATTAAGATGGTAACAACGTAAAAATATCAATGGTTTGAATAAAATGGATGAGGAAGCTAAGGTGTTGGACATACAAGTTAAAGGAATCAATTCAAGAAGAGAAAGGTCCTCATGGACTCACTAAAAGTACCTTTCTTGGGTTGTTGTTGTTAGGTGCTACCAAGTCAATTTTAACTCACAGTGACCCCATAGGGCAGGGTAGAACTGCCCCATAAGGTTTTCTAGGCTGTAGCCTTTACAGGAGCATATCACTGGGTCATTTTCCCGCAGAGTTGCTGGGTGGGTTTGAGTGTGTTCGAGCAACCAAATTTTCATGCAGCATCTGAGCACTTAACTGTTGCACTATCAGGCCACCCTTCTTGGTAGGGTGATTAAGGCAACCATAAAGGGAACAAAAGTGTTTCACTGTTCAATCACTGCAATGTCTACAAATGCATCTTAATTAGAAGAACCCATTTAATTAAGAAATTTTAGTGATGCAAAATATTGCACACACACAGGAAATGGATAATTATTTTAACATTTGGTGGCCTTTTATTAAATATTCTGAAAAATATAAACTCTGTAGATGCCAAATTTTGCAACATGATCTTCTTCAGTCTGTTACTATACCAAAGGAAGCAGCTGAGTGAAAAGTTTCTCTGCTCAGAAGAAAGATAGCTTTTATGCATCCAGCTTCACATGCATTTTCACTCATTGCTATTTTAGAAAGATAACACTTGCAAAAGGTTTACTTGTGTTGTAATCTTAGACTGGATGTATTAATAGATGTCCTTTTTAAAAAAAGGATAAAAGTGAATTAACTAAATAAAAATAAAAATGCAATGCATAAGGCTAATACATTTTCATCTTTATCAGAAATTAATACCTTCTGTACTACAAATTTAAATATTATCAGCTATATTTCTGCATAGAAACCACTGATCATTTTGATTGTTTTTTTCTCTCTAATGGAGGATAAGAATGTATAACAATTAACATTGGACAGAAAACCCAAGATAAAGTCCCATTCTTGGAAAGAAAAGCAGGATTCTGCATTCATGTCTAGTCAAACCCAGGAGTATGAGAGCCTCTAGGCATCAAATACAAAGAGACTGGATGCTGAATTTGGAGGCTCAGATAGATCTAAGGCAGCCTAAATTATATATAGTACATGGTTACTGTGGCAGAGAATCACCAAGACTTCAGATAATGGGGAAAAGTCATACCCTAATGAAAAAGTAGAGCAATGTTAAAAAAAAAAAAAAATAACGGGTGGGGGCAATAGATGTCAGGCAGGTTAAACAAACAAATAAATAAATGTCCACTAACTTTCTCTACTTCATCATATAGTGTCTATAAAGATTTACTTGCCACTTTATATAGGATTATTAAAACAAACTCCAGTATTTTAAAAATTAATTTGTTCAAAAAGTGGGTATTTTGTGATCAAAAAGTCACAAACTTTAAAAAATGTATTTTATTGAAATATAATTTATGTGGTGAAATACACAAAACTTAAATGACAATGGGTCAATGAACTTTTTTTTTTTTTGGGGTATTACTTCCCCTCCCCTCCCACCCCTGGCAACCAACAATATAAGTTTCTCTTCATATATAAACCTTTCCTTGACTCTCCACAACAATGAACTAATACTGTATTTGTCCTTCGGTGATTGACTTATTTTACTCAGCATAATGTTCTCCAAGTTATCCATATTATTCGGTGTTTTGCAGACTCTACATTATTCTTTAGTGCTGCATAGCATTCCAGTATGTGTATGTACCATAGTTTGGTCATCCACTCTTCCATTGATGGGCACATAGGTTGCTTCCATCCTTTTGCTATTGTAAATAGTGCTGTGATGAACATGAGCATGCATGTATCTGTTCCTGTCCTGGCTCTCATCTCTCTAGGATATATACCTAGTAATGGGATCGCTGGGTCAAATGGTATCTCCAATTCCAGCTTTCTAAGGAATCTCCATACTGCTTTCCACAGTGATTGTATCACTTCACAGTCCCACCAGCAGTGTATGAAAGTCCCAATCTCTCCACATCTCCACCAGCATTTGTTATTTTCTGTCTCCTTCAATGTTGCCATCAGTGCTGGGGTGAGATGGTCTCATTGTTTTGATTTACATCTCTCTGATGGCCAATGATCTCTTCATGTATTTGCTGGCCACCTGAATATTCTCCTTGGTGAAGTGTCTATTCATGTCTTCTGCCCATTTTTCAATTGGATTGTTAATTCCTTTGCTGTTGAGGTGTTGGAGTTTTCTATAAATCTTAGCTCTAAGTCCCTTGCCAGATATGTAATTATCGATAAGTATGAATTTTTTGCTGTCATTGTTATGTGCTTTTTTGTGTGATTTCTTTGTTCCATATAATTTTCTGTGCTGAGCTCATTTTATTTATGAATCGTATTATAACTTCTTCATTGCTATTGTTTTAGTATTTTCTAAATATTTGTGCTGGTCCTCTTTTGTATTTTGATGTGAAGGTTTATCATTTTTCTTTGAGGTTACCCTGTGATTTATAATTTTCTTCCCAAGTTCAGAACAGTCAGTATTATCTTGCAGTTGTCTTGATTTCCCCATCATTTAGAAGCTCTGTAAATACACAATTTTTTCCCTCTTTTTGGTTTGTAGTTGTTCTCATTTGTCAATGGATGTCTCTAGATCACTGTTTATAATCTTGCAGGATTATTTTACTTTGGATACTTCCATAACTGTGTTGGTTTCTGGGTTATGTCATCATGTGTGTTAACGGTCAGTTGTTAACAAAAACTGCTGTTGTTAGTTCTCTGTCCAAAGGGCTACCTTTAGCATCTTTTGTAAAGTTGGTCTGGTTTTAACAAATTCCCTTAATTTCTGCTTATGTGGAAATGTCCTAAGTTAACCATCATACTTGAGGAACAGTTTTGCTGGGTACATAATTCTTGGTTGGCAATTTTTCTCTTTCAGTGTTTTATATACACCATCCCATTGTCTTTTCACCTGCACAGTTTCTGCTGAGAAATCAGAGTTTAGTCTTATTGGTTGCTCCTTGTAGGAAACTTTTTGTTTTTCCCATGCTGCTCTCATGATTTTTTCTTTGTCTTTGGTTTTGGTGAGTTTGATTATGATATGTCTTGGTGATTTTCTTTTGAGGTCGATCCTGTTTGGGGTTCATTGGACTTCTTGAGTGGATATGTTCTCATCTTTCATAATACCAGGAAAATTCTCTTCCAACAAATCTTCAACAATTTTTTCTGTGGTTTTCTTTTTCTCTTCCTCTTCTTTAATTCTGATGACACATAGGTTATTTCTTTTGATGGCATCCCATAAAAACCTTAGGCTTTCTTCATTTTGTTTTGATCTTTTTTTCTGATTGATCACTTTTCAAAGAAGTATTGAGGTATTTACTTTCAATCTCACTAATTCTGTCTTCCATTGATTCAATTCTACTCCTTTGCCTGTTCAATGTCATATCTATTTCAGAAGATTTAGTATTACTCTTCTGGATTTCTATGTGTAGATTTTATATCATTTCTAATTTTTCATTTATTTTGTCATTTTGTCAGTGTTTTACTTGATCTGTCTCTCAATTCATTGAAGGTACCTGAATATAATTCTTTTGAATTCCTTATCAGGGAGTTCCAATGATGTGTTTTGGGTCTATCTCCTGGTCCTTTGTTTCTCCTGATTTATCTTGCTTCTTTGATGCTCTGTTGTCTCTGAGGCATTGTGACATTTTTGTGCTTATATTTAATTGGTGATAGTGTGTTGGAGTGACTTGTCCATGATTTTTGTTTTCTTTGTTTTGTTTGTATGTTATCTATGTAAGCAGGGCTGTGTTCCTCTATTTGCTAGTTGGCAGCACTTATACACTCACCACCTGTCTCCTTTCCTGTCAGCCTCCCATATGTCCCTGTCATCCTTGGCAAACAGAGCCTATTCTTAGGTCCCTGGAATCTGAATGAGAATGAGAATGCTGTCATTTTAAAATCCAAAATGGCCACCGTCGTAAACATTCAAAATGGCTGCACCTTTGGTTACTTTAAATATCCAAAATGGCCACTGCTTATAAACATTCAAAATGGCTGCATGCTTCGTCACTTTTAATGTCCAAAATGGCTGCCAATTGTGAACAATCAAAATGGCTATACTCTCCAGAAAGCTGAAAGTCCATCGCTCAGGTTGTCTCCCTCCTTGCTGTTTCCCTTCCTAGTCATAGGCCACCAGCACAGTCATCCCTGCAGCCCTTGGTGACCAGGGCTGATCTTTAGGTCAATTTTCAGATCCCAACAGCACTTGGAAATATTCAGGCTGTTGGTCCCGTCAGAGTAGCTGACAGTCCACTGTTCCGTCTCTGTACTCACTGTCTTCATTCAGGTTTTTCCACTAGTTGGTGCCTAATCCACTTCTGTATAGTTCCTTTCAAAGCTTAAAGTTCCAGGATTATCTTCTATATCTCTCTCGAATGGTTTTTCTTTTCTTTGTTGAAGAGGGTCTGTGTCGCTTGTCTGCCTATTCCTCCATCTTATTGGAAGTCAAGATCACAAACTCTTAATGACTAATTTTCTCAGGGAATTTTCTTTCTTTCCTAAGTTAGGCCCATGGCAGCCATATCTGAATAATTTACCCTTAGACCTCTGACCCAAGACATATCAATTAGAGTCTTTCTGTTAGAATTTGGAAAGTGACTAAGAGACAACTGAGCATCAAGGCTAGCCTCTGGAGTAGAGAATGTATTCTCAGGAGCAATGTATGGGTCTTCCTTTGTCTACATGCACAGAGAAGTTGAGAAAGTTGATGTGCAGAGAGGAAAGATTCAAGAAGAAGAGCAGAGAAAAGCAAAGGCAATGGAAAGAGAAAATGCTGCCTGGATTCTTGTTGGGTGTTCAGTTCTTTGTTCTGGTCTGTCTTAGTATGCTGGGGCTGCTACAACAGAAAATATCACAAGTGGATGACTTTAAAGAAAATAAATTTATTGAGTCAGGCTCAGGAGACTAGAAGTACAAATTCTTGACATCACTCTAGGGCACAGTCTTTGTCTGTTCCTCTTTGTCTCTTTCAGCTTCTAGCAGCTGCCAGCACTTCTTGACATTTCTGGCTTGTAGATACACCTGTCTCTATCATGACGTGGTGCCTATCTTCTCCTTGTGTGTATGTCAGTGTCTATTTTGCTCTTTTTATAAGATTTGTTGTTGTTGTTGTTGTTATGTGCCGTCGAGTCAGCCCCGACTCATAGTGACCCCTTCTTGGGTTTCCAAGGCAGTATCACTACGGAAGTAGGATTGCCCAACCTTCCTTCCAAGGAGTGGTTGGTGGGTTTGAACTGCCAGCCTTCTGGTTAGCATTCATTCAGAAAAGATTAGGTTTTGGACTCATTCTACGGTATAACCTCATAAGCATAACAAAGGTAACTCTGTATTTCTAAACATTCATTAAGTACAGGGGTTAGAACTTTAATATAATAATTTCATCTATAAAATCATCACTTCCCAAAGCTCAGTCTGTCCTGTTTTTAGAATTTATGAGATGACTTGCATTTTTAAAACAATCCCTTTTATTGCCTAAGTTAGTTTATCTTGAGTGGATTCCTATCATTTGTGACCAACAAATCTTAACTAAGCATACTCACCTCACTTTCTTTTACCTGGAGCATTCTGGAAAGAAAATTGATAGGTTTACCATATATATTCAAAACATAAGTCAAAACTTAATCAAAAGAACCATTTGCATGACAAGAGGACATATGCTTTAAAGAATTTTTCATTCAATATAATTAGAAAGCTACCATAGTGCAAAATATTTAAGGGAATCCTTATTATTTTGAGGGAAAATTTTAGGAGGGAAAAAACAAAAACGTTGCCTTATAGTCAGAAATATACAGTTACTGGCTAATTGGAGGCTGAATTGAGTGTCTTAAATTAATTATGATAGTCCTTCTGAGATGATCACATCATAATTTATCTGAGAAATGGAACACACAGAAAGTAATAACACATTTTGCTACTCAGTACACGATATGAAGAATCTCTGCCTTAAGTTGTTATCTTCCTAGTCAAAGCTTGTGGCTGGTAGAAAAATTCAATACAGTAATGAAGGAGAAAAACTGTCCTTAAGGTAATAGAGCCCCGTAGGGCAAATATATTACCAACCCATCCATACAACTGCAGAGAAAGGTAGATAGTGGGAAAAAAATCAAGTTCAAAAGGAAACCAAGAGCTCACAGAGAGCTTTTTATTTGTATGACATGATTTTCTGATAAATTACTTTAATGTTTTCAAAACCCTGGTAAATGGATTGATATGATAACAGATTTTGTCCTGTGGCTTATTTACTCCCTAAAATTAAATTATGAAGTGGGAAGGACATAAACTCTTTTAGACCACTAGAAAACCATTTAGGGCACTGGACTGAAGAAAGCACTAGAAATAATGACTTTAGGGAGGATTTCTCAAGTCTTTATATATACCTGACAATTTTACCAGAATAAAGAAATCACAAAGACAAGAGAAATGGACACAGACATCCAAAAGCAAACAAACAAACAGTTAAAGCTTCCTTATAGGAAGAGTTGTGCTAAAATTACTGTATCACTGAATGTGCACAATAACTCTGAAATGTGGAGTAGACCAGTGGATCTCATAATAAGTCTTCAGATCAGAAGCACCAGCAGCATCAGGAAAGTTGACAGAAATGCAAATGATCAGGCTATAGCTATCGTTGTTGCGTGCTACTGAGCTGATGTAGAGTTATAGTAACCTGATGTAACAGATTACCACGTCTTTCTCCCACAAGGTAGGTTTGAAAAGCCAATCTTTTGATTCACCACTGAGTGCTTAACCATTGTACTGCCCAGGCTTCTAGACTGACTAAATCTGTAATTCTGGAGGTGGGGTCCAAGAAGCTGTATTTCAAGTCTTCCAGATGATCCTGATATGCACAAAAATTTGAGATCTTGTATCAAGATGAAGAGAAAGAGATTTGGAGTTGGGCAGATGTGGGTTTAAATTTCAGCTTTTCCTCTTAACTGCTGCGTTACTTTGGCCATTTACTTATTTTTTGAGAGCTTTAATTTCCTGGTCTGAGAAATGTGGAAAAACATTCCTGTTTCACACTAATGTAAGGATTAAATTTACATAATTTACAAATGTTGTTGTTGTTGTTATGTGCCGTCGAGTCGGCCCCGACTCATAGCGACCCCTCCTTGGGTTTCCGAGGCAGTATCACTACGGAAGTAGGATTGCCCAACCTTCCTTCCGAGGAGTGGCTGGTGGGTTTGAACCGCCAGCCTTCTGGATAGCAGTCAAGTGCTTTTAGCCACTATGCTACCAGAGCTCCTAATAGGCTTGTCAAAATACCTGATTCATGGTAAACATTCCATATTTTATTGAATATTATTAATCCTATTTGCAGAGCTAGTAAGTGTGAAGCAGAAGAGTGAACTCAGGTTAGCCTGACTCCAAACTCTCAACTACAGCACTGATTTCTTCTCCTACTGCTGAAATACTGTTTTCTCTTGAAGCTCCACAAAAATCATCATAATGGATTTATTTATTCTTTAGTTACATATGAAATACATGATCAATGCAGAAGAATATAGGAAAAAAAAAAAAAAAAAGCAAAGAATAAACTCTATCTTCGCAATATTGTAACACAAAGATAGCCACTATTACATTTCAGAATATGGATTTCCAGCTGATCTTTTGGTATGAAATATGTTAAAGGCCATTTTTTTTTTTACTCAAAATATTAATAATTAAGAGCTATGCTTTCATTTTGATAAATGCATCTAAGAATTAGAAAGCAATTTATGCTACATGAAACATCTGAGCACATTTCCTATAAACAGAAAGTTGTATATTTTCAAAATTTGAGTATGATTAGAATTCACATTATAGTTGCCATCCCAATAGTCATTGTACTCTTCCTCTGTTATGTTGCATATAGGTGGTTTGAATGCCACCAATGGCAGGCCCAACTCCACCAAAGGCAGGCCCAGCTCCAGGGATGAGCTTCATTTTGTTTAATCCCATGAAAGCTATCCTATTTCCCTAGCTACAGTGATTAGTTAAGAGATGTGCACTAATCAAGGCTTTCACATTTCCCTAACTACATTCCCAACCTATGTAATAGACTCATGAGTGAACACATGATCTATGTTGGCCCAGTCAGAGGGAAGATAAGAATAAAAATGAAAAGAGACTCTGTTTCCAGACATGAATGAACAAACATGTAGTCAGTAGGTGTTGACAGCCACCATTTGACTAAAATGAGAATCAGATTAAAGAGATTATCAAGGAAGACTGACTAGAGAGATGAGAAGATAAATCTCAAGGAGTCCTTGGACCAAATCAATTCTACAGCCTATAATGCCTCCGATTATTTATTATTTAATCAATTTTGATTTGTATTATTTGTAACCTAAAGTGTCCTAGTTTATACAGCAAACGGAATCTAGATTAGAGAAAAATCTAAGTGATTAACTAATCCAAGTTCCTTCTTTCCAGGACCAGTCTGATTTTATGTCCAAACAATAATCCTTTTCCAAGAACTGGAGTCATTTAACTCTCCTATTAGCTTTAGTCCCAAGACAGACTCTGGGATCAATCTTTTCTTCATTCAGGTGAGGAATTAAAAGAATCTAGGCCATTTCTGCTTCTGTCCATGACAGAGAAACTCTACAGGACTAACCTCTCTCTAAGTACAACTATAAAACTAAACAATGTACATTGGAAAAAAGGCAGTACAGAACTAAACTTACCAAACTCACTTGTTTGCCAGCAAACATGGTAAAATTCATGATCATCCTGACCTTTTGTCTAAAGGTACTTTATAGACTGTAGCACATGGTGAGGAAACCCAGAATATGACAATTTTGCTGAAATGAAAAGACAGAGGTCACAGAGTTTGGGGCTCCTAAGGGAACTGCAATTTATGGGTCAGCATTCCTGAAGAAAAGGGAGTTGGACCAAGAAGGAACTTTGAAATATGCAGAAGAGTCCTCTTGAGCCATTGGCCAAACACTAAGCATCTACACATTCAACAGCATAGTATCCATAATATCCAGCATATAGCAAATAATTATTAGACATGGGAATAGATAGATAAATGTTGCCATAATAAGGAGAAAAATCTGCCAATATAAACCAATCTAGATGGCACAACAATGATAGGTTTGGCAGACAAGGATTTTAAAACATCTATTTTAAATATTTCAAGGATTTAAGATAAATTATGAACATAACGAGGGAACAATAAGAAGTCTCAGTAGGGAAATAGAAACTGCATAAAAGAACCAAGAAGAATTTGTAGATATGACATTGTTGTTGTTGTTGTTGTTATGTGCCATCGAGTCAGCCCTGACTCATAGTGATCCCTCTTTGGGTTTCCGAGGCAGTATCACTATGGAAGTAGGATTGCCCAACCTTCCTTCTGAGGAGTGACATATGACATTACAATATCTGAAATAAAACAGTAACTGATGAGCATAGTATCAGATTAGATACTACAGGAAAGAAAGATCAATGAATATGGAAACAGGAATAGAAATTATGTAAACTAAAACACATATTCAAATGCATTAAAAAGATGAGCAAAGCTCCAGGGAACTGTGGGAGGATATACAGCAGATAAACATATTATTGGGGTCCCAGAAGAAATGAGAGATTGGGGCAGGAAAATTTTTTTAAGGAAATAATAGCTAAAACTTTCCAAACTTGAGGAAAAATATTAGCTCACATTTCCAAAACACTTAATGAACCCACGCAGGAGACACAAAAGAAAACTATGCTTCAGCACATCATAATCAGGTTGCTAAAAACCAATGACAAAAAAGAAGAATCTTAGAGGCGGGGCAAGATGGCGGACTAGGCAGAAGGATTGCACAGACCCTCTTCAACAAAGAAAAGGGAAACCAATTAACACAGACACAGAAGATAATC
>NW_006921736.1:6465994-6482491 GCF_000298275.1 Orycteropus afer afer | reverse complement strand
AAAAAAAAAAAAAAAAAAAAGAAGAAGAATCTTAAGAGCTGCCAGAGGGAGAAAGAAAATTTACAAGGGACAATGATAAGAATTTCTTTCAACTTATCTGCAGAAATAATGCAAACCTCATGACTACGACATAAATTTATAAAGAGCCAAAAGGGAAAAAATTACCACGCCAAGTTAGAATTCTATATCCTGCAAAAATATCCTTCAAAAATGAGGTCAAAATGATATCCTGGATGCACAAAAGCTTTAAAGAAACATTTTTAAATAATTGAAATTCTACTTCTGGTAGTGGTGGAAAGGGAGGTGTTTATGCAAAGCCAGGCAAAACTATAAAATGCCATATTTGAAAATTAATGAAAGGCACTAGAAAGCATCCAACAGCAGACAGAACCTAGAAGAGAGTTTGACTTCAAATATTTTACTGTAACGGATAAAGACTGTGCATCTGTAGTACTCTGGTTCAAGAGCACTGCTTAACTCTTGTGGGTATGGCTGAGGAAATGGGAAATGGGAACACAGGAGCCTTACTGTTTGATTGTGGAGACCTTACTGGCTAAAGGGATCAGAGATCGGTGTACAGGCCTGGAAGAGTGTTGACAACTCAGAAGGGAAGTATGTGAAGTATGAGAATCACAGAAAATAGAGGGCACCAAATCAGAGCATAAGCAACCCAAATCACTGGCCAGCATAAACTAGTGAAGAATTTGGAGAAGAGTAATCAAAAATCAGGCCAAAAACAGAGAGAAATATAATCTAAACAGATAGAATTACATGGAATCAGATCTGTGAGCTTAACCCTTTTCTTAACTGTGTGTGTCCCCTAACCACTTACAGCTGGAATAGCAGAAAAGTGAAACTGGATGAGCTGAAGTATCAGAGTACAGTAATCCCAATTTATGGCCAAATCTGTAGTTTATAGCCTCATCTAGTCAACATAGGAGAGACCTAAAGGAGACCAGATTTAAAAAAAACAATAAAGAAGCCAAGAAAGAATTATCATTCACTGTGTATTTAAAGGGAGTCAAAGTTTGTTATTTGAATCTAGGCAAGATTAATGTCTATCAGAAAGAAAGAAAGAAGAAGAAGAAGAAAGCAAAACACAACAGAACAAAACTCAATAGTCCTCAAAAGAACATAACAGGAATAAGAGTTTCTATAAAAAAAGATTTACATATTGTGAGTATTGTCCAGTTTTCAACCAAAAATTACCAGACATGAATATAAACAAGAAAGTGTGACCCCACACTTGTTGCTAGTGTTGTGTCTGCCATCAACCCCACACTTAGGGGGGGAAAGAAACATGTTAAAAAAACAAAAATCGGACTCTGAATGGGCCCAGATGTTGAATTAACCAGACAAAAACTTCAAAGCAGTTATTAAATTAAGATTATATACTGATGTTAAAATCATTTATATGAGTACTGTCTAATAGAAATGTAATGTTAGCCACATATGTAATTTTAAATTTTCTAGAAGCCATGTTAAGAAAAGCAAAAAGAAACAAGTGAGATTAATTATATTAATACAATTTATTTAATCGAATCTTCCAAAATATTTTTATTTCAACATGTGCCATCCACCACATACTGAGAACTCAAAAGCCCTGTGTGACTAGTAACTACCATCTGGCTAATGAAAACTGATACAATAAATCCAATACCTTGAAAGGCTAAACTATAAAAGCCAGTAAGAAATTCACCAAGGTAAGGGGGCAAAGTTATGAGAACTTCTTAGCTTTAACTAAACACCTTGAGGGAGTGAATTGCTGAGCCTGGGGTCTTAGGACCATAGTCTTGGGAGACAACAAGGTCTATTGGCACAACATAGTCCACAGAGAAAATGTTCTACATCCTGCTTTGCTGAATAGTGACTGGGACCTTAGAAGCTTGTGAGTGGCCATCTAAGGTGTAACTATTGGTTTTTCCCTGTTTGAAACAAAGAAGTTTGAAGAAAATAAAAAATTCAAGGAAACAATTAGTCTAAAGAACTAACGGACCATGTGAACTTCAACCTCCATGACTGAGCCCAGAAAAACTACATGGTGCCCTGCTACCATTACCATCTGGTCTGAAAGGGATCACATTAGTAAGTCCTGGAGAGAGTGGGGGAAAAATGTGGAACAAAACTAAGAATCATAAAAAAAGAACAAGGCTTACTGATTGGATAGAACCCCTGAAACTATGGCCCTTAGTCACCCTTCAGACCTGAAATTTATCCCTGTGGCTAAACGGAATTTACCCCTGTGGCTCAATTTTTGGCCAAGCTACAGATAGGTCTGTAAGGTGAACAATAACACTACGGAGATTTAGTTTCCTTAGAACAATCAACCATTTGAGACCAAAAGGGCAGCATTTGCCCAAGGACAAAGTTAAAAAGGCAGGAAAGGTTAGGAAAGACAGAGGAATGGGAATCATAAACATAGGGAGGAAGTGGATGAGTGACGTTACATTGAGGGGATTGCAATCAATGACATGAAATTGTGCATAAATTGTTGAATGGAAAACTGATTTGGTCTATAAACCTTCACTCAAATTAAAATAAAAAGTAAAATATAAATATGTTAATTAATTGAAAAAAAAATTCACCAAAGTTGTTGTTTACATTATCGACAAATAAAATTCACTAAAAATTTTCTGCACCATCAATAACTAATTAGAAAATACAATCAAATACAGGATTATACATAATAGCCAAAAGAATTTATAAACAAGAGTTAACAAAGATTAATCTGTACCTTTCCAGAGGAAAGTTTAACACTCAGTTTAAAAATAGTAACAGATTGAATAAATGCTTCTTCATTTAATCTTTACATATAATACAGTAAGTCCACAGGTTAGGAGTTACAGACAACTGGCACTTAACCTTTATGTTTAATATTATGTAAATTTGCCCTCACTTTAAAATGTATCAAACCAACTTGGACTCACAACAAATTCTTCATTACAATCACCTTCACTTGCTTCATGTGCAGCTTTTAAATCACTGAAAAGACTTTGAGCCTTTTCTTGCATTAAAGTAAGGATAAATAAGAACCAATAGGCAAAACAAAAAAGGAATGGATCCCATTTGTAACTGGGGACTGCCTGTAGTGTAAGTAAAATTATGCAGGACTACAATAGATTCAAGAAGCCCTGGTGGCATAATGGTTAAGTGCTTGGCTGCTAACCGAAAGGTTGATAGTTTGAACCCACTCTGCCACTCTGTGGGAGAAAGACCTACTGATTTGCTCTCATAAAGAATATAGCCTAGGAAACCCATGCTGTAGAATAGCAGTTCTATTCTGTCACAAGGAGTTTCTATGAGTTGAAAGTTAACTCAAAAGCACCTAACAGCAATAACAACAGTAGGTTCAGTAAAAAAATAAATGTACCTCAAAACCTATCATACATCAATTTTTGTTTAAAAGTGTTACATGATGATAATCACAATCATTACTGTCTATTCATTTAAGGGAGTTTTCCAAAGCTTTGTGACTTCTGCTCTATTAAAAGAAGCACTTTGACTTACCAAATAGGCTTGAAAATCATGATACATAATTTCTTTTAAAATATCTTGTAATTCTTATTCTTATACCATGTGAGTCTGGCTTTCCACCAGTTGGTCTAAATTAGATTTCATTGTATTTGGCAATTCCTTGGTATTATATAAATCACTCTTATTAACATTCTCTCTCCACTAATTAGTTAAGGGACTGTAACCACTACACACATGTAACTCCCACTACCTTCATGAGGATTAAACATTCATACCTTAGGGCAAAATTGGCATTTAACAAGAGAAATTGTTTCATGTGAATTAACCTTGAGGATGGGAGATAAATAATCCAGGAGGTCCGTGAAAATTCCCAAGTGATATCACTGGAGATTCCATAATCATAGAGTGGCCCAAATAACACTGGCAGATTGAGAAATTTAAACTACATTGATTGATGCAGATTGGTGTAGTCTTGCTATTTATGTTAAATTCTTCGAGTGCCAAATACTGAAAAGAATATCTGAATAGTTTAGTACAGTTTGACAAAACCAATATTGCAACTATAAGTTGCAAACATGACAGGACCTATTTAATGTCATGCATTTAAATTACATATTGATGACATAGATACTTGGTTAATATTGAAACTTCCCTGGGGTTATGTATATGTATGAATGTGTGTATGTATATGTGTGTGTGTGTGTGTGTGCGTGTAAAAGCAGAAGACAAATTCGTTTTGGTTAATTTCATCAACAGTAAGAAATTGGTATGGAGCCCTGGTGTCACAGTGATTAAAGGGCTTGGCTTGTAACCTAAAGTTTGGCAACTGGAACCCACCAGTCATTCCAGGGGAGAAAGATGCAGCAGTCTGCTTCTGTAATGATTTACAGCCTTGGAAACCCTATGGAGCAGTTCTACTCTGATTTATAGGGTTGCTCTGAGACAGAATCAACTCTACAGCAGTGGGTTTGGTTTGGGTTTTAAGAAATTGTTGGATTTGGTAAGCTGCATATACAGAATTCTGAGTATGTGCCAGGAATTGTGTAAGGAGTAGTATAAGAGAACTGTCTAGCCACAAAATGGGATTGCAGTGTTTGCAACAGGCAAAACAAGAGCTGTACCCTATCACTGGTTTTAGCGGAGGAAGTGGTCATCAATTCTTCGAATGAGGGAGAGGATGGGGGGACAGGTCAGAGACTTCATAAAAAAGGTAACATTTAAGCAGGATCCTAAATAGGAGAAGTGATTGGTGGAGTCAGGAGTGGAAATTCCAGTTAGGAGAACAAGATGAACAGTTAATATTTTATTAATATTTTCAAAAGTATGAAAATATTGCAGAGGGAATCAGAGAGGTTGGGCACATAGTAAAACCAAAAACGTATAAGCATTATGTAATCTGAAATTCATTAAATGTTACTGTTCAAGTTGATGTCTACCTGTTGCAATTATATATGTTTTGCTTTCTAAACTTTCCCAGTAAACAGCATGGGGATTGGAGAATTAACTTAGCTCCTTCCCTCCATACTATACTATATTCCGTGTTCATTTAGTATTCAAAATCCTTCTAATTAAAATGTGCTTATTTTCAGATATGATAACAGTCTTATACATGTGAACACGTATTTCAGTTAATATCAGTAGCAGGAGAGTTTCAGCAAATGTTTTATTTTTCCCAAATGAGTCACTTAAGCCAAAAACATTGTGCTTGAATCTTTCTTGCTATCAAGGTGAGGGGAGGTAGATCTCTTTAGACTATTGAAAGTAAAGTCTTTAGGCTTGCTTCATTTTAATTACATAAGTGGCAAACATATCTTTTATCAGTTCAATCTGGTTTCTATTCTTTAAAATATCTCATGATCCTAGTCTTCTTTAGAGTAACCAGGATTGCATGATAAGAATGATAAAAAAGAATCCCAAAGAATTTTCATGGAATTCAAAGCTACAAGTAATAATTGTACTGACACAATTATTATTTTTATAGCAAAAATATTTGTTTCTATAATTGTAGAATTGAAGAACTGTGATTGTTTAGAGAATGCTGTATATAGTTATATATCAATTATTTAAAAATTGTAGTGATGCCAGGAAAAGTCAATCAAATAAAAATTTTCAATGTGGGAAACAATAGAGGAAATTTGCCATCCAATGAAGAAAAAGCATATAAATTATAACTCAGCTAGACATAGAACACTCCTCTCCTTCCAACATCCCACAGTTCATTTCATTTACAAATGGAGAACTTGACACAGCCCTAACTCAAGGAAATATTTAAGGTTATTCTAATTTTTTAAACAGGAGCTCTGGTGGCATAGTACCTAAGGCATTTGATTGCCAACCAGAAGGTTGACAGTTCAAACCCACCAGCCACTCCTCGGAAGGAAGGTTGGGCAATCCTACTTCCGTAGTGATACTGCCTCGGAAACCCAAGGAGGTGTCGCTATGAGTCGGGGCCGACTCGACGGCACATAACAACAACAACAACAATTTTTTAAACTGTATACTCTGATTTGACTGACAGATAAAGTATGACCTGAATTTAGAGACCATATCAATTATAGATTTGATGCATCAAACACTAATGACCAAAGACCGCACAAATTGCTGGATGACATCAAAGACATCATATATCATTAAAAAGACAAGAAAAAGACAAAAGACTAAAATAGATTCAGAAGAGACTCTGACACTTGATCTTGAATATAGAGCAGCTAAAGCAAACAGAAGAAATGATGAAGGAAAGAACTGAACAGAAGTTTTCAAAGAGCACCTTGAGAAGCCAAAGCAGAGTATTCAAATGAAATGTGCAAAGACATAGAGTTTGAAAATCAAAAGGGACAAACATGCTTGGCATTTCTCAAGCTAAAAGAACTGAAGAAGAAATTAAAGCCTCAGGTGCAATATTCAAGGATTCTATGGGCAAAAAATTGAACAAGATAGGAAGCATCAAAAGAAGATGTAAAGAATACACAGAGTTACCAAAAAGAACTGGTTGATGTTCAACCATTTCAGAAGGTAGCATATGATAAAGAACTGATGATATTGAAGGAAGAAGTCCAAGCTGCACTGAAGGCATTGGAGAAAAACAAGGCTCCAGGCATGGACAGAATACCAACTGAGATGTTTCAGCAAATGGATGCAATGCTGGAAACACTCACTCATCTATGCTGAGAAATTTGGAAGATAGCTACCTGGACAACTGACTGGAAGAGACCCACATCAGTGCCCATTTCAAAGAAAGCTCATCTGACAAAATGCTGAAATTGTCAAACAGTATCATTAATATCACAGGCAAGTAAAATTCTGCTGAAGATAATTAAAAA
Source organism: Orycteropus afer afer (assembly GCF_000298275.1). Classification (NCBI taxonomy): domain Eukaryota; kingdom Metazoa; phylum Chordata; class Mammalia; order Tubulidentata; family Orycteropodidae; genus Orycteropus; species Orycteropus afer. The sequence continues at coordinate 6,475,697 of NW_006921736.1, read as the reverse complement.
TGGTTGCAGAAGTACATTGACAGGGAACTGACAGAAATTCAAGCCAGATTCAGAAGAGGATGTGGAATGAGTGATATTACTGCTGCTGTCAGATGGATCTTGGCTGAAAGGAGAAAACACCAGAAAGATGTTTACCTGTGTTTTATTGACTATACAAAGCATTTGATTGAGTGGGAAGTTATGGATAACATTGTGAAGAACTGTAATTGTAAATTGTAAATTCCAGAACAGTTAATAGTGCTTGTGAGGAACCTGTACAGAGGCATAGAAGCAATCGTTCAAAGACAAGGGGATACTTCATGATTTTTCATCAGGAAAGGTGTGCATCAAGGTTGTATTCTTTCACCATACTTATTCAACCTGTATGCTGAGAAAATAACCTGAGAAACTGGACTAGATGAAGAAGAATGCATCATCAAGATTGAAGGAAGACTCAATAACAACCTGTGATATGAAGGTGACACAACCCTGCTTGCTGAAAGGGAACAAGATTTGAAATACTTAATGATGAAGATCAAAGACTCCAGCCTTTAGTACAGATTACAACTCAGCCTAAAGAAAACAAAACTCCTCACAAGTGGACCAATAAGCAGTCTCATGATATATAGAGAAAATAGTGAAGTTATCAAGGATTTCACTTTACTCGGATCCACAATCAGTATCCATGGAAACAGTAATCAAGCAATCAAGTGGCTACCCAGCTACTACTACGGACTGTTCTGAAAGGGATCATAAAAGTTCCTGTGCAGAATGCTAGAAAAATGTGGACTAAAACTCAAAATCATAAAAAGACCATCCTTAATGGCCTGGAACCCTTGAGACTGTGGCCCTTAGTCACCTTTCAAGTCTGGAACTGAATTCACCCCCAGGGCTCAACTTTCAGCTAAACAATAGACAGCTCTATCAGGTGAACAATAACACCAAGAAGGTAAGTACTCCTTAGATCAACCACAGAAAGCAAAAAGGCAGCATTTGTCTAGGGATAAAGCTCAGAAGACAGAAGGGATAGGAAAGAAGGACAAATCGAAACAGGAAATACAAGGAGGAAGTAGTAAGAGTGTTGTTACACTGTGGGGATTATAATTAATGTCATGAAACAAAATATGGATAAATTGTTTAATGGAAAACCAATTTGCTCTGTAAACTTTCATTCAGATCACAATAAAAAATTAGAAAGAAATCAAGTGATGTATTGCATTGGCAAATCTGCTGGGGAAAAAAAAAAAAAACTTCTTTAAAGCACCAAAAAGCAAAGATTTCATTTTGAAACCTTTGGGTCAAGGTGCTCTTGACTCAAGCAATAGTATTTTCAATTGTCTTATATGCTCACAGAAGCTGGGCAATGAATAAGGAAGACTGAAGAAGAATTGATGCCTTTGAATTATGGTGGTTGTGAAGAATATTGAATATACCATGGTCTACTAGAAGAATGAACAAATATGTCCTGAAGAAGTACAGCCACACTGCTCCTTAGAAATGATGCCGGCAAGACTTTATCTCATTTATTTTGCCCATGTTACGAGGAGAGACAAGTCTGTGGAGAAGGACATGATGCTTGTTAAGTGAAGGGCCAGTGAAAAAGAGAAAGACCCTCAATGGGATGTATTGACACAGTAGCTGCAACAATGGGCTCACACATAGCAATGATTGTGAGGTTAGCACAGGACCCGGCAACAGTTCCTTCTGTAATATACAAAGTTGCTGTGAGTTGGAACCCATTAGATGGCCCCTAACAATAAGGTATTCTTATTTGGAATAATTAAAGTAATCCAATCTTTGTGCAGATGTGAACTAGCCATGTGAAATTTCTCAACAAATGATTAAACCCTTGACTATCTTATCCTTCCACTGATTTATCATACTTCTCAAAGTTTCAAGTAACAGAAGGTCCTTCCTTAGATTCCTTGACCTCCAAGTGACTTTTGGGTCATTAATTTCAAATCCTTATATTAGCTCAATTTTGTGAAATTTACATAATAATAACAAGTCATCACAGTATGAGCTAGGTACTTTTCCAAGTGTTTCAAATATTGTCCCTCATTTTAATTCTGAGAACCGCCTTTGGCAGTAGATTCTACTTCCAATTTTACTTATAAGAAAACTTAGGTAAAGAGAAGTTAAGCAGCTAAATATGAGGTGAATAATTATCAGGGTTTACCTGAATTATTCTAGTTCTTAGCACTGGAAATCCTGCCTCCTGAGAACCCATCAATCCCAGGCAAACTGGGAATATTGGTCATGCTAAATAGCTTGCCCAAGTCTATAAGTTGCAAAGCCAGAATTTGATCCTTAAGCCAACGCTTTTAATGATGCTACTATAAAACCAAACCAAACCAAACTCACTGCCGTCGAGTCAAATCTAACTCACAGCAACCCCTCCTTGGGTTTCTGAGGCTTATCTCTATGGAAGTAGACTGCCCAGTCTTCCTTCTGAGGAGTGGCTGGTGGGTTTGAACTGTCAGCTTTCTGGTTAGCAATCAAATCCCTTAGGCGCTATGCCACCAACTCTCTAATCACAATAAGAAAACACTTACCTAATACTTATCTAAATATCAAGCACTTTTCATATACTGATATATTCTCATTAGTGTTCTCATTTTATAGATCAGGAAACAACACAATGAGGTAAATAAGTTGTCCAAGATCACACAAGATGGTAAGTACTAGAGCTAAGCTTTAAACCCTGTCTGACTTTAAAAGTCTGTGCTGTGCACTACCAATAGATTAATTCAAAGCATCATGACATTTCATGTAAAAACAGTGGGTTACAGATAATCTATTCTGTGACAGTTCGGTGTCCAGAAAATTTAGTAACTTGTAAATAGGAACAGAACAGCTATTTACGCCTGTAAGTCCTGACTCCCGGTGTAGGTGTTATTTATTTGTTTGTTTGAAGTATAATTTACACATAATAAAATGTAGCCACTTGAAGTATACTGTCTGTTAAATTTTGAATAGCTTTATATTCTCATGAAACACAGACACCCTTAAGGTAGAGAATATTTCCATAACCTCTTAAAGATTCTTTTGGGCCTTTTTTGTTTGTTTCTTTTGGGGCTTTTGATGTCTGTTTTTCTTACACTCTCAGCTTAGCTATCATGATAAGGCTGTTATGAACAGGTGCGTGCAAGTTTTTGTGTGGACATATGTTTTTATTTTGTTCAGGTAAATACCTAAGAGTGAAATGGATAAGTAATATGGTAGGTGTTATATGTGAGTTTTTAAGAAACTTACATATAGTTTCCAAGGTGGTTATACTGGACACTTCCTCATCACTGGTGATGAGAGTTCTAGTTGCTCCAAGTTGTTTCCAATGCTTGGTATTGTCAGTCTGTTTTGTTTTGTTTCTCATTTTAGCAATTCAGGTGGGTGTGAATTAAATACTAATTGTGGTTTTAATTGTCATTTTGTGATGACTAAGGATGTTGAATGCATTTTTCATTCGCTTCTTTGCCATTTATATGTCTTCTTTAATGAATTATCTATTCAAATCTTAGGACCTCTGGTGGTGTGCTGATTAAAGCATTCAGCTCCTAATCAAAGTTTGGTGGCTCAAATCTATCAGCCCCTCTGCAGGAGAAAGACAAGGTAGTCTGCTTTTGTAAAGACCTACAGCCTTGGAAACTTTATTATTAGGGTTATTATGAATCAGAATCAACTCAGTGGCAGTGGATATAGTTTGTTTCAAATATTTACACCTTTTTTAACTTAGTTATTTGTCATATTACTATTGAGTTATATAAATTCCTTAAATATTCTAGTTACAAGTCCTTTTTCAGATATGCTTTTAAAAAATATTTTATTCTAGTCTGTGGCTTGCTTTTATATTTGTCAATAGTGGCTTTGTGCAGCAAAAGTTTATAATCTTATAAAAGTCCAGTATATCATTTTTTTTGTTTTATGGTTTGTACTTTTTATTATCTAAAAATATTCATTTAACTTTAAGTTACACAGATTTTCTGCTTAGATTTTTCTCTAGAAGCATTATAGTTTTAGGTTTTCTATTTAGGATTATGACAAATTCTGTATTGATTTTTTTATATTAGATGCTTACATTGGTTACACATTGATTTGGGTATAAAATATACAATATTTCATTTAGTCCTAAAATAATCCTGGTTAATAGATACTACTACTATCTGTATACTATTGATGAAGACACTGAGGCTTAGAGAGGTTAAGAAATATACCCAGGGGATCCAAAATGGAGTCTCGTCAGTAATCACCACGCTAATTCCCTTTAGCATCTTGCTAGAAAAACTAGGTACAGCAGTTTGAATCAAGGATTCTGGTGCTCTGAACAGCTCACTGAGTCAGAGTGCACCAAACTCAGGGGAGTAGAATTAGAAAGGACAAAGGGACAGAGGGAAAAAACAAAATAACAAATCAGGAGACCTATCTTGCGGAGCACCAACAGGCAGCTGAGAAAGGCCATCAGAGACCTCCCTGGGAAAGCGCCGACTGGTAGGTGAGAAAGGCCATCTGAGACCTACCTGGGTTAAGGAAGAAGACACATCACACCATCATACCAGTGACCACGCCAGCATACCAGCGATCACCCCAAGTATCTACCTTCAGCACCTGATTTTATTGGTAACTTAGGCTGGCTAGGTTCAAATGGGCACATCCAGCGCTGCTGAAACCTGAATAGAGGGTCTATTGCAAGAGGGTGGGCCCAGGGAGATGACCCCATAGTGGATCACTGATCAGGGTTGCAGCTTAGTGGCACTGAGGGGCCCACGCTTGATTTTATCAGTAATACTGGGACCACAGGTTACTAGTGGGCACTGGGCTGACTCCAGCACCACTGAAACCAAGCAGATCTTTGGCACTGTGGGTGGGAGGACCCAGAGAGGAACTCCCGAAGAGGATTGCAGTCTGGGCTGGTGTCGTGGGTGGGCGGGTTCAGAGAGGAACTCCCATGGCAGATTGCGGAGCTGCACAGTTGCCTTGGGTCAGCTTTTTGGTGCTAATGGGCCTTGGAAATGGGGTTTTGCGTGTGTCTGAGCCTGGTGAAAAGTGGTGACCCCCTCACAACTGGAGTCTTTGCTGAACTTGAGCTTCAGGCCTGTGAATAACAGTACAATGGTATCATTAGCAGCCCACTCAAAGCCCTAGAAACCACCCCTAGCAATGAGGAGCTTTCCTTCTTCCGCTTTTCCGCTATCACCTTCCCTGGCAATAACCTCACTCATCCAATAGAAGAAACTACATACAGCCACCATAGTACCTCCTGGTTCGAATTCCAAACCCTCTTTATGACAAACAGAAACCTATATCCACATTCCACACAGTGATTCCACCATCACAAAGAAAACTGCAGAGCAATCTCGCATACCTGAATTAATAACTAAAAAAATAAAATACACCGCTTCACTCTTTCAAAATATCAAATCATAAAACCAAGACAAAACAAATCAATACATAATCAACAGTTAAAGACAACCTCAAAATGTCCAGGAAACAACAGACAACCTCAAATCAAACAAAAAATAAGACAAGGCATTAGAAGCAAAACCACAAACAAAAGTCTCATTAAATATGGAGGAAGAGGAAGCAATAGAATTATCTGAGAAGGAATTTAGAAGATATATTTATAGAGCTCTACAAGAACCTAAGGAAACCTCAAACAGAAGCAAGGAGAACACAGACAGTTTCCTGGAAGAACTCAGGAAAATCATTCAAGAACAAAATATCAAGATTAATGAACAATCAGAACTCATACAAAAACAGCAGTTAGAAATCCAGAAGATGAATATCAAAATTACAGAATTACACAACACAGCAGAAGCACAAAAGAGTAGGTTAGAACTGGCTGATGCATACCCCAACTAGAAGACAAATTCCTGGACATTAGCCTGTATGAAGAAATATCAGAACAAAGATTTAAGAAAAATGAAGAGAACCTAAGAATTATATGGGATGACATGAAAAATAAATAAATAAATAAGACTCAGAATTCCAGAACAAGAAAAGACAAAAAAACCACTGAGAAAATTGTGGAAGACCTGCTAACAGAAAACTTCTCCCATATCATGAAGGAAGAAAAGATTTTTGTCCAGGAAGCACATAGAACCCTACACAAGATAGATCCCAAGAGAAAAACACCAAGGCATATTAAAATCAAACTCTCCAAAACCAAAGACAAAGAAAAAATTTTGAGAACTGCCTGGGACAAAAGAAATATTACTTATAATAATCAAACAGTTAGGCTGAGCTCCGATTACTCAGCAGACACCACGCAGGCAAAAAGGCAAAGGGACGGCATATATAAAACACTGAAGGAAAAGAACTTCCAACTAAGAATCCTATATCCAGCCAAATTATCAGTCAAATATGAAGGCAAAATCAAGGCATTCTCAGACAAACAAAAGTTAAGGGATTTTGTTAAAACCAGATCAACCCTACAAGAAATGCTTAAGAAAGTCCTTCCAATAGAGAACACACAACAGAGATCAACAAAATTAGGTTACATGGCATCAACACTAAAACCAAATCAGAAATAGAAACTCAAAATAAGACCATAAAATGTTATACACTAAAAACCAAGGAAGTCAATCAGTACATGACAACAGCAACTAACCTATTAGAGGGAATAAAAGTTCTAGGTAAAAACTTCCAAATGGAGAGGAAAATAGGACAATGTCCTCACAGTATGCACTGTTCTAAAAATGTAGAGACAAAACTGTACTCCAAGGTAACTACAGAGAAAATTAACAATTCCCCTAAGCAAATCCAGAAGAAAGGAAAACATATGCATTTAAGAAGCACAAACCAACAATACAGCAGAAAAGGGAGGAAGCATTAGACAACAAACCGAACTCAGCACAGAAAAGTATATGGACCAAGGAAACACCAACACACAAGAAAAAAACACAATAGAATGACAGCAATCAATTCATACCTATCACTAATTACACTCAATGTGAATGGACTAAATGCACCTATCAAGAGAAACAGAATGGCAGACTGGATAAGAAAAGAAGACCCATTGATATGTTACCTACAAGAGACCCATCTTAGACAGTAAAATAAAAACAAATTAAAAGTTAAGGGATAGAAAAAAAATATACCAAGCCAATGGTAACAAAAAGAGAACAGGAGTAGCAATATTAATTTCTGATAAAATAGACATTAAGGTGAAAAACATCGTAAGAGACAAAGAAGGACATTATCTCATGCCGAAGTGGTCAATTGACAAAGAAGATGTTACAATAATAAATATATATGCACCCAATGAAAGTGCTCCAAAATACATGAAGCAAATATTAAATGAATTAAAAGGGGCAATAGACAACTCCACAGTAGTAGTAGGAGACTTTAACACACAACTTTCAAAGAGAGACAGGTCAACTAGAAAAAAACAAAGATACAGAAGAACTCAACAATATAATCAACCAACTCAACCTCATAGACATATACAGAGCATTTCCCCCAACAAAAGCACAATTCATATTCTTCTCCAACGCACACAGATCCTTCTCCAGAATAGACCATATGTTAGGACATAAAACAAGCCTTAATAAATTCAAATGCTACAAAGCATCTTCTCAGACCACAATGCTATAAAATTAGAAATTAATAATAGGAAGAGCAAGGAAAAAGCATCAGACATATGGAAGCTGAACAATTCACTGCTCAAAAACTACTGGGTAATAGAACAAATAAAAACTGAGATAAAAAAGTTCCTAGAAACAAATGAGAATGAAGATACATCATACCAAAACGTATGGGACACAGCGAAAGCAGTACTCAGAGAACAGTGTATAGCAATAAATGCAGACATCAAAAAAGAGGAAGAAACAAAATCAACACTCCAATTCATCAACTCGATCAACTAGAAATAGAATGACAAAAGAATCCTACAGCATCTAGAAGCAAGGAAATACTAAAGATCAAAGTGGAAATAAAACAAAAACATAGAAAAAAATCAACAAAACAAAAAGCTGGTTCTTCAAAAAGATTAATAAAATTGATAAACCATTGGCAGATCTAACAAAAGAAAAGAAAGAGAAGATCCAAATCACAAGCATTGTAAATGAAAAGGGTGTCATCACAACAGAACCAACTGAAATAAAAAATATACAGACAGAATATTATGAAAAACTGTACTCCAACAGATTTGAGAACCTAGAAGAGATGGACAAGTTTGTAGAATCACAAGCTCTACCTAAACTATCTTGCTCAGAGTTAGGAGACTTGAGCAGACTTATAACAAAAGAAATCGAACAGGTCATTAAAAAAAAACCTCTCACAAAGAAAAGTCCTGGCTTTGATGCCTTCACTGGAGAATTTTATCAAATATTCAGAGAAGAGTTGACACCTATGCTACTCAAGCTATTCCAGAACATAGAAAAAGATGGAATACTCCCAAACTCATTTTATGAAGCAAGCATAACACTAATACCAAACCAGGGAAAGACACCACTAGAAAGGAAAACTACAGACCAATATCCCTTATGAACATAGATGCAAAAATTTTTAACAAAACCTTAGCCAACAGAATTCAACAACATATCAAAAAATTAATACACCCGGACCAAGTGGGATTCATACCAGGTCTACAATGGTGGTTCAGCATCAGAAAAACAATCAATGTAATCTACCACATAACCAAAACAAAAGAAAAGAACCATATGATTACATCAATCAATGCAGAAAAGCCATTTGATAAAATCCAACTTCCATTCCTGTTCAGAACTCTCAGCAAAATAGGGGTAAAAGTGAAATTCCTCAACATAATAAAGGATATACATGCAAAGCCAATGACCAACATCATTATTAATGGAGAAAGACTCAAGGCATTCCCCTTATGAATGGGCGCCAGACAGGGATGCCCCGTATCACCACTTCTATTTAACATTGTATTGGAAGTCCTGACCAGGGCAATGAGGCAAAAAAAGAGAAAAAGAAGGCATATAAATTGCCAAAGAGGAACTAAAACTATTTCTATTTGCACATGATATGATCCTGTACATAGAAAACCCAAGGGACTCAATAAAACAAATAAACAAACAAACAAACAAAAACTACTGGAACTAATGGAGAAGTTCAGCAAAGTGGCAGGATATAAGCTCAATATACAAAAATCAGTTGCATTCCTCTACACCAAAAAAGAGTCCACTGATAAAGAAATAAGGGAAACAATACCATTTACAATAGCTACTAAAAAGATAAAATATCTAGGAATAAACCTCACTAGAGACACAAAAGACCTATACATAGAAAACTATAAAACATTGCTACAAGAGACAACAAGGGTACCACATAAATGAAAGAACCTACCTTGTTCATGGATAGGTAGACTGAATATTGCGAAAATGTCAATACTACCTAAAGCAATGTACACATTTAATGCAATCCTGATCCATATTCCAACAAAATTTTTTAAGGATATGGAAAAACCAATTACTAATTTCATATGGAAAGGAAAGAGACCTTGGATAAGCAGGACACTTCTGAAGAAGAAAAACAAAGTGGGAGGTCTTACACTTGCAGATCTTAATAACTACTATACAGCCACAGTAATCAAAACAGTATGGTATTGGTAAAATGATAGGCAGATAGACCAATGGAACAGAATCGAAAGTCCAGACACAGACCCATCCATCTATGGACAACTGCTCTTCGACAAAGGTCCAAAATCCATTAAATGGGGAAGAGACAACCTCTTTAACAAATGGTGCTGGCAAAACTGGATATC
>NW_006921736.1:6449196-6453973 GCF_000298275.1 Orycteropus afer afer | reverse complement strand
CATTGTGGTAAACTGTGGTCAATGACATGAGACAAAGTATATGTGAACTGCTGTATGGAAAGTGAATTTGCTCTGTAAATCTTCACCCAAATCAAAATAATAATAATAAATAAAAGAACAATGAGGGATATGTGAATCATCTCAGAACGTGGATGAACCTAGAAGACATTATGCTGAGTGAAATAAGTAGATTGCAGAAAGACAAGTACTGTATGAGCCCATTACTGTAAAAAGACAAAGGGTTTGCTTGGGAAAGGGAACTCACTTTGTAGGTTATCAGGATGGGGAAGGAAGGGAAGGGATTACTTTCGGGCTAGTTGGGCCCCACACATTGATGTAGGTAAGGGGAGGGATATACAGAAAGGAGGGAGCTCTGGTAGCATAGTGCCTAAGGCACTTGACTGCTAACCAGACAGCTGGCGGTTGAAACCCACCAGCCACTCCTTGGAAGGAAGATGGGGCAATCTAATTCCGCAGTGATACTACCTTGGAAACCCAAGGAGGGGTCGCTATGAGTCAGGTCTGACTCGATGGCACATAACAACAACAATACAGAAAGGATCTGTGACCACCATTCTGAAATGGGAGGACACCAAATTGTGCACATAAGTGATAGACAATAGATGCTAATTCCAACCAATGTGTCCACAATACTGCATTACCATTAACACCAAACACCAGGCTACAGATAAACACATAAAAACACCTGAGAGGATCGGATGGGGGTCAGTGAACAGGAGTGTACTCTAGACCAAGGAAAGGTTCAGCTGAGTCTAATCTTGCACAGACACCAATGATACAAAATACCTGCAATCATTACAGAAACAATAGAAGACAGACATAGAATAATCCCTCACAGACACCCAGACAACAAAATACATAAAAGCCTTGTTCCGCATCTTACATTGGTGAGTAGCATTTGGAAGCCATCAGCCATAGGACATGATGGCCCTCAAGACCAGAAGAACTAGATGGTGCCTGGCTACCAATGCCAATCACTCAGGAAAGGATCAAATCTGGAGATCCTGGATAGAGTGGGAGGAAAAATGTGGAACGAAATCCAAAAATTCAATAATGACCAGAATTACTATTCAGATGATATCTGGTGAGACTCCCAATACTATGGCCTTGGAATACATTCTGGACCTGGAATAAAATGCACTCCCAGGGGCTGGCTTTCAGCCCAATAGTTAACAAGATGTATGTGCATACCATTCAACCCAGGATGACACACCCACATACTCTATGGTAATACATCCCTTAGAGCAATAGCCCGCGGGGCACCAGAGGACCTACATTCAAATTGAGGAAATGCAGGACAAACAGGAGTGCACAAATATGAGGGGCACAGGCGGAGGGTTACAGGGTAGGGAGGGGAGGAGACTGGGTTACGGTTGGACATGGTAAATGGGGAGTGAAACTAATGTACACATAACGTTGCATGTAAAACAAGCTGTTAAAATAAAAAAATAAATAAATTAAAAAATAAATAAAGAACTATACCCAGGAGTATTGGAGTATTGGGATTCAATTGGAGTACTGAAGGATCAAAAATCCAAATCTAGGTATTTTTGTTTTGGAGTCTGCCTTTTAGCCCATCATACCTGCAGTGAAGCCTCATCTGCAGTATAATAGGACTCTCCCAATGGGTCCTCTCCCTCAGTTGTGACTATTACTAATTGTAATTATTTATTTTGAGCTGCTATAAAAAGGACTCACATTAAAGCATTTTATTCTGCATTTATTCATGAGTTGGGATAAGGAGAAACTCACTAATAAAAAAAGAATATTAAAGAATATTTTTAGTGTAGAAAACTACTGTATCTAGATTATTCCTAATGAACCAGGACATCTTTTTCTATTTCTACAAGTGTTTAGAAGACTTGACAAAAGTAATTTTAAACTTCTAATCCCATAATTAAATAGTATCATAGATTAAATGGAAGAGAAGTAATCCTAGAAAAACATTAGGTTTGTTTCTTTACTTTTTATTTAAGGACACAGAATACTTGGAAGAGAATTGGATTAGAGAGAAGACTAAGGGATTCCATTTCTGGCTCTTCCATTAGAGAGTTAAGTAACTTTGACTTATTACTTACACACTGGACTTCAGTTTCTTCATCTGTACAATGGAAGTACTGAATGAGGTTGAGTTCTTAACTTGAGTTTTAGTTGAAGGTAAGGGAGGTGTCCATAAACTCTCTGAAATATTAAACCACATTTTGTATGTGTATTTTTTCTTAGGAGGAAAGTCTGTAATTTTAATTGAATTCTAAAAAGTATACACGGTCCCTCAGGAGATTAAGAGGCAATGAATTAGATAAACTCTATAGTTCTCTCAACTCATAATTTTTGAGAATCTACTAGCGTAGTGCCTAAGGCACTTGACTGCTAACCAGAAGGCTGATGGTTCAAACCCACCAGCCACTCCTCAGAAGGAAGGTTGGGCAATCTACTTCTGTAGTGATACTGCTTTGGAAACCCAAGGAGGGGTCACTATGAGCTGGGTCTGACTCAACAACATATAACAACAACAACACTCTTTGAAAAGAGAAGACAATGTTCTTCTGTTCTGTCAGAAACCAAGAAATTCTTCCTAATACCTAGAAGCTACATTTTTCATGGTCAATACAATTCACTCCATTTTTGACTGACTCTAGAACAAATGATGACTATCAGAAACCATGTGACACATTTCTAATCTTCCATAGTTTTATGAACAATGCCTCTGTTTGGTCAACATTTAAATCCATTTCCTTTGGTTTTTTCCTTGGTGAAGAATTCACTAATAAGCCAATATTTTTTGTTGTTCTTCCCAGGTCATTATTCTATCTAAAATGAATTGTCACACACACACACACACACACACACACACCAGCAAAACTTTAACAGAGATAGGCGGAATGAGTAGAATGCTACTTTATACATAGTGTTTATTAGCATTTATTGAATTAAAAAAATAAATAAATTTAAATCCAGAGAGAATAGTTGGATTTATTTAATAATTGAATAAGTATTTTCATGGGCCATAAATAACAGAACTATAGCAGCTAGACTTCTGATTACTAGCAATTACTACTTTGATAGTTTTAGGTGTTGTTGTTAGGTGCTGTAGGGTCATCTATGACTCCTAGCGACCCTAAGTACAACAAAATGAAACATTGCCCAGTCCTGTACCATCCTCATAATCTCTGCTATTCCCAAGCCCATCATTGTAGCCTCTGTGTCAATCCATCTCTTTGAGGGCTTTCCCCTTTTTCGATGACCCTACACTTTACCAAGCATGGTATCTTTCTCCAGAGAATGGTCCTTTCTAACGACATGACCAAAGTAGGTGAGACAAAATCTGACCATTCTTGCTTCCAAGGAGCATTCCAGCTACACTTCTTCCAGACAGATTTCTTAATTCTTTTAGCAGTCTATGGTACTCTCAGTATTCTCCACCAACACCATAACTCAAAAGCAACAACTCTTCTTCAGTCTTTCTTATTCATTGTCCAGCTCTCACATGCATATGAGGTGACTGAAAATACCACAGTTTGGGTTAGGCACACCTTAATCTTCAAGGAGATATCTTGCTCTTCCATGCTTGAAAGAGGTCTTTTGCAGCAGATCTGCCCAATGAAATACATGTTCTGATTTGACTGCTGCTTCTGTTGGTGTTGATTGTAGAACCAAGTAGTATGAAGTGTTTGACAACTTCACTTTTCTCCATTTATCATGATACTGCTTATTGGTCTAGTTATGAGGATTTTTATTTTCTTTATATTGGGGTGTAATCCATACTGCACACTATAGTCTTCAGTCTTCATCAGTAAGTGCTTCAAGTCTTACTTTCAGCAAGCAAAGTTGTGTCATCTGCATATTGCAGGTTGTTAATGAGTCTTCCTCCAATCCTGATGCTACATTCTTCTTCATATTTTCCAGCTTCTTGGGTTATTTGATCAGCATACAGATTGAATAAGTATGGGGAAAGCAGACAACCCTGATGGACTCACTTCCCGATTTTACACCACGCAGTATCCGCTTGTTTTGTTTGAATGACAGCCTCTTGGTCTATGTACAGGTTCTTCATAAGTACAATTAAGTGTTCTGGAACTCTCATTTTTCTCAATGTTATCCATAGTTTGTTATGATCCACACAATCAAATGTTTTTGCATAGTCAATAAAACACAAGTAAACATCTTTCTGGTATTCCTTGTTTTGAGCCAAGATCCATCTGACATCAAGTAAAATATCCCTTGTTCCATGTCCTCTTCTGAATCCAGCTTGCATTTCTGGAAGTCCTCTGTCAAGATACTGCTGCAACTGTTTTTCAATTATTTTCAGTAAGATTTTACTTGCGTATGATATTAATGATATTGCTTGATTATTTCCACATTCTGTGGGATCACCTTTCTTTGGAATGGGTATGAATATGGATGTCTTCCAGTCAGTTGGCCAGGTACCTCTCTTCCAAATTACTTGGCATAGATGAGTAAGTACTATTAGTGCAGCATCTGCTGAAACATCTTAGTGGGTATTCCATCAATTCCTGGAGCCTTATTTTTCACCAATTTCTTTAGTGCAGCTTCAACTTCAGTTTTCAATACCATTGATACTTTATCATATGCCACCTCCTGAAATGGATGACTATTGACTAATTCTTTTGGTATAGTGACTCTGTATTACTTCCATCTTCTTTTGCTGTTTCCTGCATCATTCAATATTTTGCCCATAGAATCTTTCAATATTGCAACTTGAGGCTTAAATTTTTTCCTCAGTTCTCTCAGTTTG
>NW_006921736.1:6430116-6448436 GCF_000298275.1 Orycteropus afer afer | reverse complement strand
TTGTAGGTGCATGGACATTATCCTATCACTGACAGTACTGTACTTCAGGATAGATCTCAATACATTCTTTGTGATGATGAATGCCACACCATTCCTCTTCAATTTGCCATTCCTGGCATAGTAGATCCTGATTAAAAATGGTCAAAACCAGTCCATTTCAGCTCAGTAATGCTTTGGATGGGAGCTCTGGTAGCATAGTGCCTACGGCACTTGACTGCTAACCAGAAGACTGGTGGTTCAAACCCACGAGTCACTCCTTGGAAGGAAGATGAGGCAATCTACTTCTGTAGTGATACTGCCTCAGAAACCCAAGGAGGGGTATCTGTGAGTCGGGTCCAACTCAATGGCATATAACAACAAAAATAACAATGCTTTGGATATCGATCTTTATGTGTTCCATTTCATTTTTGACAACTTCTAATTTTCCTAGATTCATACTTTGTACATTTCATGACCTGATTATTAGTGGATGTTTGCAGCTGTTTCTTCTCATCTTGAGATGTGCCAAATCAGCAAATGGAGGTCCCAAAATCTTTACTCTATCCACATCATTAAGGTAGGCTCTACTCTGAGGAGGAAGCTCTTCCACAGTTGTATTTTGAGTGCCTTCCAACCCGAGAGGCTCATTTTCTGGCACTATATCAGACAGTGTTTTCACTATCCAAGTTTTTGAGAAGTGGATGGCTTCTTCCTTTTTCCAAATTTGTCTTAGTCTGGAAGCTGCGTTGAAACTTGTCCACCATGGGCACCCCTGCTGCCATTTGAAACACCAGTGGCATAGTCTCCAGCCTCACAGCCACACTCAAAGCCACCACAGTATGACCAAAAGACAGACAGTTTGTCTCTCTTAGTTGTTCCAAACTGCTCTGTTCACTTCCTGGTTTCCTGCACCAGGCTGGCTTATGTGGCCTGCACTTGAGGCAATACAAACACCCACCAGATGGTTTTAGCTAGAAAATATAAATATTTTAGGTAGACAACATAAATCCAGAAAGATTATCAAATAAAGAATATATAGGTAAATGTCTATATACTAGATCTGTGTAGGCAGGAAGGTTGGGCAATCTACTTCTGTAGTGATACTGCATCGGAAGCCCAAGGAGGGGTTGTTATGAGTTGGATCTGACTTCACAGCAGTGATTTTAGTTTTATGTGTTTATATATGTGTGTGTCTGTGTGTGTCTGTGTATATATATATATACACAGACACACACACACAGACACACACACATATATATATACATATACCACCTTTTCATGTTTAGAAAAGTGTATGGGTTGTATGAATGTGTATGTATGTATGTGTGAAGGTGCATGAATACAATTAAAGAAAGATCAATGCAAGCCACCCCACTTTCATTTGAGGAATTTGTGAGGTGAAACTGACTTATTTATTTCCTCTCCCCAGGTCTCCTGCAAGCTGACTGTTTTTTTCCCTACTGTAATCTCATGCTTACTGAGTAACCTGTTAGGAAATGGTGTACAGCACTGACATTTTACTCTTGCTTGTGCATAAGTTCCCTGTGCCTGCCTCGTTGTGTCTGTGTGTATTAGCAAATTTGGGGACCATATGGGAAATCAAATTAAGAGATAATGTAGGGGGCTGGTTCATAATTTTCACTTTCACCATCTTCATAGGGATTATTTTTCCTTATACTTTCTAGGCATCTTTTATTATCAGCTTCAGCATATTTAACGTCAAAAATCTCACAATCCCACTAGTGCTGGTGAGAAGGCTGGGCTTGTGTGTGCTGTCTTGGCTCCCAGCAGATTTCCTTCCCATTACACCTGCTAGAGATCTTCTAATGTTTGGCACAGTTTATCTTTTTCAACACATTTAACCTCCCCCTTCTATCATAAACATTCTCTCATGCATTTGGGGTTAAAGGACTAATGAGAAATATGCTTTGGATACTGTGGTCTATTTTATTTGGGGGATCATTAATGTCCAGAGAAAACTTAAGCTTTCAAAGGCTCTGCTGAAAGATTAACTCCCCGTCAGGACTGCATCACAAGACACTCAATTTATCAGCCTTCCACTAGGGTGAGCCGGCTCGGATTTGAACCTCTGGCTCCAGGGAGTCTAGGTTGAACACGGTGATGTAGAGACCACTCAGCCACTGCCTCCAGCCAAAAAAGATTAGTGTCATCAAAAAGAGATTAGCTAGTCAGTAAAAAATTAAAGTAACCGCTTTGTTCTAAAATATTTGTCAAAGTAAGCAAAGAAATTAGCTTTCATTTCAGATTAATTGCTGAGGAAATTAGGACATAGGGCAAGAGCATTTCAGATTTTTTTTTTTTTTTTTTGTCAATTATGGAAACTGAGAAGTGTGTAACATTTATGTAACTATCTCTAAACATTCAAGCATTTATACAAAAGCCTGGCAGTGCTTACTGGAGCTCCTGCCTGTAAACTTTTCATCACTGAAGGATTTCTGAAATGTGGACTTTGCCTTTACCATATGGAAGAGCACATGTTTCACAAGAAAATTAAAAATTGACCTTTGGTTTCTTCTGATTCTGACTTCCAGAACTGTAAAATCTTATCCCAGTCACCCTATTCAGTATCCTTGACCCAGAGTAGATTGGGACCCCATCTCCACAAAAGAATATTGTTATTCTTATTGTTAGCTGCCGTCATATCAGCCCCTATTTATGGAGACCTCATGATCTGACTCAACGGCAGTGAGTTTTGTTTTTGTTTTTTGTTCATGAACAATAGCATGAAACAATGCCTGGTCCTGTGCCATTCCCATGAACGGTTGTGGTTCAGAAGGATAGACAATAATAAATACTGTGCATTTGTTTAGGACAGCCTAGATGACGTACCAGGAAAGACAGAATGATCCCACTTGTTCTTTTCAGGGGAAATACTGGATATAAACAGAACTAAATGGGTCTGGGCCTGGCTTGGGCACACAGAAAGCTATACATTGCTCAGCTGCCCTCCGTTGTGGACAGAAATTTCATCAGTCACCATTCATTCATTAATTTATTCATTCATGATCAAGTATTTACTAGGCAATATTATGTGCCAAGCATTGTGCTAATAGTTGAACACACAATGTTGTTGTTCTTATGTGCCATTGAGTCGGACCTGACTCATAGCGACCACTCCTTGGGTTTCCAAGGCAGTATCACTATGGAAGTAGATTGCCCCACCTTCCTTCCAAGGAGTGGCTGGTGGGTTTGAACTGCCAGCTTTCTGGTTAGCAGTCAAGTGCCTTAGGTATTACACTACCAGAGCTCCCTGAACACACAATGGTGATCTAAAAAGAATAGTAACTTTACACTGGAGAAATCCAGCTGATATCATCTTAATCAAGTAACCAAAGTTAATATCAATAGTGATAAGACACATTGGCATATGTGCCCCCTGCTGGGATGCACTGAGAAGGTATAACATCACATCTGTGGTATTCTTCCCCCAAAATGTAAATTAAATCCAATCTTGAGGAAATATCAAACTAAAATTTAAATATTTGAGGAATACTGAAGACTGATACCCTTCAAAAGTGTCAAAGTCATGAAAGACAAAGTAAGACAGAGGAACTGTCACAGACTGAATGACAGTAAGCAGCCAGTGAACTAAAAGCAATGTAGGACCTTGGATTTGATTCTGGACCAGAAAAAGGGCATTAGTGTGAGAACTGGTGAAATGCAAAAAATAGGTATAGTGTAATTAAGCATATTAATCATCATTTTTATTTCATACTTTTGATAACTGTACTATGGCCATGTAAGATGTTAACATATAAGAATTCTCTGTATTACTTTTGCAACTTTTCTGAACATCTAAAATTAATTCATAACAAAAATTAAAAACAACAACCATCACAAAGCACATATAGTCCCTGCCCAGCTAGAGCTTGCCCTCTAATGGGAGAGATGTTCAATCAAAAAATCACACAAATGAATATTCAATCACATAGATAAGAGCTTCCCTGGAAAGAAACTGCATGAGAGAGTATAATCATTAGAGTCATCATTAAGAACATTTATATTTTTTACATTGTGATTTGGGTGAAACTTTACAGAACAAATTCATTTTCCATGCTACAGTTCATACACATTTTATTTCATTACATTGACTGCAATCCCCACAATGTAATAGCTTTCTTCCCTCATCCTCCCTGTAGTTACTTCTTCCCTGTGTCCTTCTTTGCTATGCATTCTTACCCTGAGTTATCTACCTCTACAAATACTACCCTTCTGTTCTCCCATGATTGATCTAAGGAGTGTATCCACCTGGTATAAATGTTCACCCTATTTGCTTATCTACTGTTTGGCTGGAAGCAATGGGAGTGAATTCCATTCTAGACTTGAAGAGTCACCAGGGGCCATAGTCTTGGGGGTCTCACTAAGCTCTATCAGACCAGTAAACCTAGTCTTTTTTTTAAAAAAAATTTAGAGTTTTATTCCATATTGTTCTCTCTCTCTACCCAGGATCTCTTGCACCTATCCCTTTCCAAATAGTTGACAGTGGTAGCTAGGCACCATCTAGTTCTTCTGGTCTAATGGTCATATAGGCTGAGGTTTACATTGTCCGCTAGTCCCTTGGATGAATTTTTTCCATGCACCTTTGGTTTTCTTCATTCTTCTTTGCTGCAGATAAGGAAACATCAAATGTTTCATCTAGATGGCTGCTTGCAAGCTTTTAAGACCCCAGTTGCTATTCACCAAAGTAGGATGTAGAATAATGTTTTTGTGTATTATGTTAAGCCAGTTGAGCTTGATTTGCCCTGTGACCATGGTCCTGAGACCACAGGTCCAGCAACTTGCTCTGTCAGGGTGGTTGAGTGTGCCCAAGAAATTATCATAACTTTGCCCCATTAGTTCTAGTTATATGGACATTCTTATACCACATACAAGTACAGAAGTAAAAATATCATCTGCCAACCTTATATATGGTCATGGGTATACTCCCTTTTGCCCAGGCAAACCTGATCATTCAGCCTGTCTGCCCATCTATTTACCCAGAGATTAATGTTTGTTACCAGTGATAACACAGTATTGTACATATAAAAGGATTTGTCTTTGTTGTCTGTACCTCTTGTGCACCTTTCTGTGTCTTCCTTTTCCTTAGTGTTGGTGTGTTGGTCATTCACTTTTGGTATATTGCCTTTCTCTTCACCCAAATCAAAGATTTGCTTGTCTCTTACCTATCTAGCAATTTTCTTTCCCCTTCCCTCACAGCCCCGGTAACCAACAAAGAAAGCTTCCTTCCATATATAAACCTATCATTGGTTTTTTACAATAGTGAACTAATACAATATTTGTCCTTCTATGATTGACTTATTTCACTCAGCGTAATGTCCTCCAAGTTCATCCACGCGCTATGCAGTGTTTCTCAGTTCTACATTCTTTAGTGTTGCACAATATTCCATTGTGTGTACATACTGTAGTTTGGTTGTCCATTCTTCTGTTAATGGGCACTTACGTTGTTTCCATCTCTTTGCTATTGTGAATAGTGCTGCAGTGAACATGAATGTGCAATTCTGGCTCTTACTTCTTTAGGATATATACCTAGTAACGGGATTGCTGGATCAAATGGTATTTCTATTTCCAACTTTTCAAGGAATCACCATACTGATTCCCACAGGGCTTGTATCATCTCATATTCCCACCAGCAGCATATGAGAGTCATAATCTCTACACATCCTTGCCAGAATTTGTTATTTTCTATCTTGTTGAGCTTTGCTATTAGTGCTGGGGTGATATAGTATCTCATTGTTTTGATTTGCATCTCTCCACTCCTTGGAAGGAAGATTGGGCAATCTACTACTGTAGTGATACTGCCTCGGAAACCCAAGGAGGGGTCACTATGAGTTGGATCCAAATTGACGGCAGTGAGTTTGGTTTGGTTTTTTTAATGGCTAATGATCATGAACATTTCTTCATGTGTTTCTTGGCCAACTGAATATCTTCTTTGGTGAAGTGTTTGTTCATGTCTTCTGCCCACTTTTTAATTGGATTGTTTGTCTTTTTTGATGTTGCAGTTTTGGAGTTTCCTATAAATTCTAGAGATAAGTCACTTGTCAGATATGTCATTTCCAAATATTTTTTCCTAATCTGTAGGATCTCTTTTTACTCTTTTTGAGAAGCCTTTTGATGCGCATAAAAATTTAATTTTTAGAAGGTCCCAATCATCTAGTTTTATCTTCTGCTGTTTGTGCATATTGGATTATAATTAATAGCCTATTTATGCCACAAATTAGGACCCCTAAGTTTGCTCCTATTTTTGACTTTGATGAACTTTATGGTTTTAGGTTTCACATATAAGTCTTTGATCCATCTGGAGTTAGTTTAGTGTATGGTGTAAGGTATGGCTCTTCTTTCATTCTTCTGCAAATGGATAACCAGTTTTGCCAGCACTGTTTGTTAAAGAGACTATTTCTGTCCCATTTAATGGATTTTAGCCCTTTGTCAAAGATCACCTGACTATAGGTTGATGGGTCTATTTCTGGATTCTCAGTTCTGTTCCACTGGTCTGTGTGTCTGTCGTTGTACCAATATCAGGATGTTTTGACAACTGTGGCTGAATAGTGTGCAATAAACATTTATTTAGTATATAGTACGTGAAATATTTCAACCAACTGATGCCATGCTAGAGGTGCTCAATCATTCATACTAAGAAATTTGGAAGACAACTACCTGGCCAACTGACTGGAAAAGATCCATATTAGCCCATTCCAAAGAGAGGTTATCCAGCAGAAAGTGGAAATCATACAATAATATCATTAATATCACATGCAAGGAAAATTTTGCTGAAGATCATTCAAAATGGTTGCAGCTATATATTGATAGGGAAATACCATAAGTGTGAGCCAGATTCAGAGGACAGCACAGACTGAGAGCTATCATTGCTCATTTTAGATGGATCTTGGCTGACAGCAAAGGATACCATAAAGATGTTTACCTGTGTTTTACTGACTATGCAAAGGCATTTGACTGTGCAGATCATAACAAATTACGGACAGAATTGCAAAGAATGAAAATTTCAGAACACTTAATTGTGCTCATAAAGAACCTGTACATAGACCAGAGTCAGTCTTTCAGATAGAACAAGAAGATACTGCTTGATGTAAAATCAGGAAAAGCGCGTCATGATTGTATCATTTCATCATACTTACTCAATCTGTATGCTGAGCAAATAAGATGAGAAGGCAGACTATATAAAGAAGAACACAGCATCAGGATCAGAAGAAGACTCATTAACAACCTACAATATGCAGATGACACAACCTTGCTTATTGAAAGTGAAGATGACTTGAAGCACTTACTGATGAAGATCAAAGACTACAGCCTTCAGTACGGATTGCATCTCAACATAAAGAAAATGAAAATCCTCATAACTGGACCAATAAGCAACATCATAATAAGTGGAGAAAAGATTAAAGTTGTCAGAGATCCACAATCAACACCCAAGGAAGCAGCAGTCAAGAAATCAGTTGTATTGCACTGGGCAAATCTGCTACAAGGGACCTCTTTAAAGTGTTAAAGAGCAATGATATCACTTTGAACACTAAGGTATTCCATCCCAAGCCATGGTATTTTCAATTGCCTGATAAGCATGCAAAAGCTCGACAATGAATAAGGAAGCCCGAAGAAAAGTTGATGCCTTGGAATTGTGATGTTGGTGAAGAATACTGAAAATACCATGGACTGTCAGAAGGAGGAACAAATCTGTCCTGGAAGAGGTGCAGCCAGAATACTCCTTAGAAGTGACAAAGGCCAGAATTTGTCTTACCTACTTTGGTCATGTTGTCAGGAGGGATCATTCCCTGGAGAAGGATATCATGTTTGGTAAAGCAGAAAGTCAGCAAAAAAGGGAAGACCCTCAACAAGATAGATTGACACAGTGTGTGCAATGATGGGCTCAAGTATAGCAAGGGTTGTGGGTCCGGCACAGGACTGGGCAGTGTTTCGTTCTGTTGTACATAGGGTCACTATGAGTCGGAACTAGATGGCACCTCCCAACAACAACAATGTGACAGAAACCGTTTTACATGTTCTACATGCAGTAATCATTTAAACACCATCTTTATGCTTACAATTATCATCCTTATGCTAAGTTCTCAATCAATTTTCCTTGAATTTTTTTCAACTGTACAATTAATTACTGCTTCACTTATATACGTAAGTATTCCAAAGATATATCAAACTCATCATTTCCTTACTTCCCCTTTGCTTTTTCTCTTACCTGGGATCTCAAATGACAACACCTTTCACTCAATCACACAAGTTACACACAACAGCTCTCTAATTTTTTCCTTTCCTCTAATGATGCCTCAAGGAACTGTGCTGGTGCAGCGTTAGGCATTTTAGTGATAACCAGAAGGTTGGCAGTTCCAACCCATCAGCCTCTCTGTGAAAGGAAGATGGGGCAATCTACATCCATAAAGATTTACAGCCTTGAAAACCCAATAGGGATCACTATGAGTCAGAATCAACTCAATGGCAGTCTGTTTTCTTTTTTTTTTTTCCCCCAATCATGTCTCAGAAAGTTATCCTGTACATGCATACATCTTTCTAAAAGACAAATTTGATCATATCTGTCTTTTGTTTCATACTCAGTAAGCTTCCATACCTACAGGATAAATCGTGCAAATGGATAAGCACTCAGCTACTAATTGAAAGGTTAGCAGTTCAAATCCACCAAAGATGTCTTTCAGGATAAGCCTGGTGAGCTGCTACTTCTGAAAAATCAGGCTCAAAATCCCTAATGACCATGATTCTACTCTAAAACACATGTGGTTGCCATGAGTTGGAATCAATTAGATGGCAGCTGGTTACTGATTAACATACATATAATGCCCCCCATTATTTGACCTCTGCACACATCCGTCTTGTCTCTTGCCCCTTCACTCTGTGCTTCAACAGCCATCTACTGCTCCCAGCTGCTGGCCTTTGGGGGAGAGAGAGATATCCTTCAGGCACTCACATCCCCTGCTTGGCTCACCCCTCATCACACTTTGAAGACAATTATCTTAGATTCCAGTTGTTGTTGTTGTTATGTGCCATCGAGTTGGACCCAACTCATAGTGACTCCTCCTTGGGCTTCCAAGGTGATATCCCATGGAAGTAGATTGCCCAGCCTTCCTTCTGAGGAGTGGCTGGTGGATTTGAACAGACAGTCTTCTGGTTAGCAGTCAAGTGCCTTAGGCACTACACTACCAGAGCTCCCACCCTTAGATTCCAGATGAGTCCATTAATTTTGAGTATATCAAAATCATTTTTAGTGCAGTCTATAGATGTGTCATAATTATACTCTAAATAATTTAATTGCTTTGTTTACTAGTAGGCAATTTCACATTTGTATATCTGATAGAACTTTTACAAAGTGTGTGGCCAATGGTCATAGTCTGGAAGGTCCTAAAGAACTTTTTGACTTCTCTGTGTGGCTGATTGTCCCCACTGCCCTGCAAGATTCTGGTTTCTATGTATGTACCATAAATAGCTTCACAGAAAATGAAAATCAACCACCACCATGGAGTTTTCCCAACCACATAGTCAGGTTAATACAGCCTCATCTCATTTTTGATATTTTCACCTGCTTGTGTCTGAATTGCTGTCTGACCTTAAATATTCAGACGAGAGATAGGGACAATGGTGCCTCTGTGAGCCACAGCCCCAAGAATCCAGACCTGTTTCATCATTGATAGCCAAGCCGTGTTTAGTAAGAATTCCGTGACTTTCATCTTGGTAGGAAACTTCTGCAGCTGCCTGCTTGCCTACACTGCCTGCTGTTTCTAAATAAAGCAGTAGCAGAGGAGGGGGTGACTCTGAGTCATAAACACTCTATCATTGTAACATGTCAAAGTTGTCTAAAAGAAGTATTTTTATGTCTCTGATTATTTTATCATTAGTTTAAGAAGGTCCGTTGAGCTCTCAGGAAAGCCATGAGGAAGGATGATGCACGAACACATCTCCCACTTGATGGCTAATGAATGCGTTGCAGACATTGAACGTGCAGAGACAAACAAGGGATCCCCAGAGTGCTCATCTGCTACAGGACTTATTTCATACTGGATCAATTATGCAAATTGAGATGTGAAGATAGCTCCCTCTTTTAGTAAGGCGTGATTACTCCCGCACTCACTATTCCAATGCAGCCTCACCGGAAATACCAGTCAGATTCTGAACCACCTGGTTCCATCTGGAAAATGTGGTTTCTTAATTGGGGGGTGGGGGGAATCTTTTTTTTTTTTTTTAATTTCCACAGAATTACTATTCATAATACATTTAACATGATAGAATGTTTACCATTAAGTGATCCAAGTGGAGACATTTACATATGTGTGAGTTTGACTTTGCAATAAAAAACTATAGAGAATAATGAATATTTTTAAAAGTTCAACAATCTTTATACTTATTTATCAGTTCAGAGACTTGAAATCTAGGATAACATTCTCTTATCCTCTAAGACAATCTTTAAAACATGTCTTTTTAAGGATTATTACATTTAAAAAATGTTTAAAATTACAGAAAGTAATTTGCATGGGCTAAGAAAATTATTATGGTGGTCAATCAGGAAATAATGGGATCAAAGGTACAGAGTAACTAAAGAACTATATCTGTTTTAGTCTCCATGCCCAATACTCACACTTCCCTAATAAGGTGTATGACAGCTGCCTTCTCTTCCTGTACCCATGTCTTTCATCATGGGGAGAAAATTTTCTCTTATTTTCAGTACACAACTTAACTGGTCTTTACTAGGCCTCCTTTTGTGACCAAGCCTCCAAACTGGAGAGAATTCAGTTTTAAGAAAAGTAGGAAGAGGCATTCTTGTGTTCAAGGAGGCCTGGTGGTGCAACAATGAAGCACTTGGCTGCTAAATGAAAGTTTGACAGAAGGATGACCTGATGATCTACTTTTGTAAATATCACAGCCAAGCAATCATTATGGGGTAGTTTTACTCTATCATATGGGGTCACTATAAGTAGTTGACTCAACAGTGCCCAGCAACAACATTCTTGTAATGGGAAATAGCAGAACAATCTATAAAACCCTAAAATACTGTAGTTTTACAGAATTATTGTGGTCAGACATAGTCATGCATAAAAAGATAACCATGCATCATGGTAGAGACCAACAATGGAGTGGCCTTAATAGCCTCTTTGCCCCTGCTTTGGTGCAAGCCAGGGAACTCTGGTAGCATAGTGCCTAAAGCACTTGACTGCTAACCAGAAGGCTGGTGGTTCAAACCCACCAGCCACTCCTCGGAAGGAAGGTTGGGCAATCTACTTCCATAGTGATACTGCCTCGGAAACCCAAGGAGGGGTCACTATGAGTCAGGTCCGACTCCAGGGCACATAACAACAACAACAACAAGTGGAACATTTGCACACTTGAGTAATTTGCATTCTTACCTCATTTAAAAAATGATATACCCACACTCAAAAATGACAAGTCACAGATATAAATCTAAACTAGCTGAATGTACTTTTATTTCAAGGCACATAAATCTTTCTAAGTCCATCAATTAATTTTATGTAGTTTTAATTACAGCTTCTAACCTCTGCAATTATTACAAGCCTGGATGTTTCCCCTATGTCAATAGATGCTGACAAGAAGTGTGTAAGACTTAGCAACTTTTGCTTCGCTGAATAGAAAACACTTGCCTCTCTAAGCTTCCTTTGTTCAAAATTTTTAGTTCAATTTCAGTTCACTGCCTCAGTTTCCTTTTATAAAAGCTGGGGATTCTGGATTTCCTTACTTGTCTAACAGGGACAGAAAAATTATTTTACATTTACAAGCTTTCTGAAGACAAAAAAAAAGCTCTTTATGTAAGTGCTAACTATTGCCTTCAGAACTAACCTATATTTTATCAAATATAATGGAGTCAATTATTTAAAAATGTAGACTAAAACTTGTCTACAGCTGACTGAAATGAAAGGAATTCAAATATAAATGTTTTAGGTGTGTGTGTTTCATAGAGCTCCTAAAACACATGCCATCTAAAATCACAATAGTTGAATTTTCCTGAAAGTTACCGCTAAACATGTAAGTCACTTATACGGGAAGAATTTGTATTGCATTTGTGAAAGCAAAATTACAATAGCTGACAAAACATGAAAGTTTCATCATGGTGGATTAGAACATTGCAAGGAACTCAAAGGAATTTGTCATTATTCAACATTTCAGCTAACATTCTTGTAACATCTCTTCTGGGAATAGATTTGTCTCCTCACTCTGTAGGAAGCCCATACATGCAAAAGGGTAAGATTAGAGACACATAGTAAATAATATAACAAACAGTTTCTATCATGTTAAAATCCACTCAGCATAGAGCAGGCAGGCAAGCAAATATTTAATGTTCAGAACCCTGCTCTGCTGCCTGGTTTGTTGCCTGCACAGTGGGAAAGGTCCCCAGTTTCTCACAAAATTCAGCCTTGAATGAGGTGTTGCCTTTCAATACTGTAGAGAACTGATGCAACGTCCTCCCTCATCAAGCATAAATATTGTTTGCAAATGTCCTCTGTCCTCTGAGCTAAGGGTTTGACTATAGAAAACGATACTAGTTTAAGAAAAAAGATTGAAAAACATTTTTTAAAAAATCAGATTAAATGCTTTTCTTTGTTTTCACCTGGTGACATCGCATAGTATTTTAGGACTCAAATTTGATGTCATTTCTACTTTTTTTCCCAAGCCCTTTTACCTCCTTGGGTGTTCTCCCATAACTCATGCTAATCCTTTAAAACTCCTTACCACAATATGAACAATTGAACTTTCTGGTTTGTTTACTTGCCACTAACCAAAAAGAACGCAAACTCACTGTCGCTGAGTAATTTTTACCCTCTTTTGGCTTATGGGTTCTGTCTTGGTTTGAGTTCCCCTAGAAACAGACCTTGAGACAGGAGAGGTGGTCCCAGGAAGCATGCATGGGTGAGAGAGAATAGGGAAGGGATTCAGGGAGAAAAAGGTAGCAGCAAAGGATACCACTATAGGAACTGAAGCTTAATGTCATCGGGAAACTCTTGGAGTCACTAAAGAACTGATGCCTGAGAAGTGTCTCGCTAGATGGCAAAGGGAAATAGACCAATTATACCCTAACTCCCAAGAATTATTGCTAAGGGAGAAGTGGGGCATTGATTCTCACTTCCAGTCTATCATGTGAAGGAACAGAGAGGTAAGATAATAGTGACAGTAGGGGGATGGTGGGGAACTAAGATCAATTTGAGTAATTAATTAGGAGGCACAGAAGTTCTACCCATCTTCCACCACCAACATATAGTGACAGAGAGAAAGGCAGATGGAAATAAGTATTACTAGTGATTCATAGTTTCAGCAGAGTTATAAAACACTTGAAAGGCATTTATGGATCCCAGATTAAGCAAATGTAAAATAGATTGGAAGCATCTTGAGGACAGCATTATATTCTTAGTACTCAGTACCATTTTATGGTCTAAAACAAGTTCTCAATAAACATTTGTTCAAGAAATAAATAAATAGGCAAGCCACAGGAAAAGATGGTATGTTCTAATTATTCACTTAGAAAAGGATGAAAATTAAGTAGTTATCAATTGTGATGGGAAAAATCTTGCTTTTCAAAAACACAAATGACTGAGACAGGCTTTATTTTATTCTGAAGCATGCATAGATTTTTGGAGCTGAGAAGTAGTTTGTCTTTCCATTGTTGGGAAGATTATGGGGTTAGAAGCTTAGTAGATTACTGAAAAAAAAAAAAAATTAGAGTTGCACTTCCCTATCCTAAATTTGTGGTAGACAAATACAGAGGGTCTTTTATTTTAATTTAAGAAAATAATCCATTTTTTTACAGAAGCAGATCACTGAGGTTTTCTTTTGAAGTGCTACTTGGTGGATTAGAACCACCAACCTTTAGTTAGTAGTTGAGCAGAAACAATTTGCATCACCCAGGGAACTCTAGTAGGAATAATAAGACTGAAATGCTAAGAAACTCAAAGTCTGTGTGGTCCTAAAAATTCTGGTTCTACATGGTCTTTTGGAACTGTGTGCATCATGGGACTTTAGTTTAGTTACCAAATGTTTATAGTAGGCCATTCTATTTACCATATATACAGGGTCTGGCACCCCGCTCTCCAATTGCTGGCACTTGGGCATTAAATCCAAGTTTGGATTCTCCATCCCCCCATTTTCCCCTCCCCTTCCTTCCTTTTTCCCTTCCTCCCTCCCTCCCTCCCTCCCTTCATTCCTTCCTTTCTTTTTAATTGAGATTTGGATGAATTTTACAAAGCAAATTTGTTTTCCATTCATCAATTCATACACATTTTATTTTGTGACATTTACTACAATCCCCTCATTGTAACAGCATTCTTCCCACTTCTTCCCTGTGCCCACCCCTTCTCTCGTCCTTCCTTTCCACCCCTTCCACCTTTCTAGTTCTGAAAACAAAACAAAACAAAATAACAAACTCACTGACATCAAGTTGATACTGACAGTGACCCCCACTGGGTTTCTGAGGTGGTTATACAGCAGTCGAGCAGAACGGAAGCAGAGCAGAGCAGCTGGTGGCCTTCAACTGCTACCCTTAGCAGTCAAATGCCTTAGACAATGCACCATCAGAGCTCCTATCCCTATCCCTAGCTCTATCCCTGGGCAAATACTATCATCTTGCTTTCATATGCCTGGTCGTTCTAATGAACGTGGATGCTTTCTCCTGGAACACTGAATCTTGAGTGAGTGATGCAAAGATGTAAGTATATTTAGAGATAATTCACTGTACTTGCAGAGCTGAGAGTACAACAGCAGCAGTGGTAAGTGTCCAGCACCAGTGGAAACTTTATGGGAAGTGACTTTGGATGTGTTCTCTGCTGAATTGTTTCCCTAGTCTCTGGTTTCCAGTATTCTGGCTGATTCGGTGAGCTATCAGATGTCTTTCTAGTGATTTCTTTTAATGGTGAAGTCACTGTGCAGCTGGTTTCTGGTTTTGTTTTTTTTTTGGTGATCTAGAAACTTGATTGCTAAGATGGCTGTTTGAGATGTCTCTTGAGAATGAGTATTAAGAGGAAGAATAACAACAAACAATTATATAAGAGCAATAAATGAGCTGGGCTTGGAGATAAGGGTTCCTCCAAAAGGGTTGAAATATACAGAGAGATAGTTCAGGGAACTCACTTTCCCTTTCTAGAAACCAAAAAGACTGAGTAATTCTAACAGGTGCCAAATGAGACATTTGATGCTTCCTTCTGTTTTAACTTTATTTAAGTTATATCTCAAATGGGTTAGTTCTGTGGTATGCTAGCATCTCCTGGAAGGAACCCTGATGACCTGGTAACCAAAAGGCTGCAGTTCAAATGAACCCAGCAGCTCTGTGGGGAAAAACTTGGTGATCTCCACCTGTAAAAATGAAAGTCTAGAAAACTCTATGAGGCAGTTCTACTCTGTCACTTGAGTTCATTATAAGTCAGAATAGACTTGATGGCAGAGAACAACAGTATTTACTAGAGAGTTTCTTAAAAAGATTGCTGGCGAGTTCCGTTAAAATGGCGGAATAGGCAGACAAACTACACAGACCCTTTTCAACAAAGAAAAGGGGAACCAATTAACACAGATACAGAAAATCGTGCTGGAGCCCTGAGCTTTGAAAGGAAGGGTACAGAAGTGGACTAAACTCCAACTAGTAGAAGAACCTGCATGAAAACACCAAAAAAGGAGACACACGGAGCTGCAGTCTCTCACTGGCCCTGATGGCAAGGACAGCTTGGATATTGCCAAGTGGTATTAGGACCTAAGAATTAACCTAAAAATTGGCCCTGCTAGCTAGAAGCTGCATGGAGGACTGTACTGGTGGCTGGTGAATAAAAGGGGAAGCAGTAAGAGGGAGATGGGCTGAGCTGTGGAACTCTGGCTGTCTGGAGGGCACAGCCATTTTGAATGTTTACAAGTGGTTCAATCATTTTCAATATTTAAAGGGACAGCAATGTCTCAGATTCCAGGGACCTATAAATAGGCTCCACTTGCTGAGACTGCAAAGACATTCCAGACATGAACGACTGGAAAGATGTGATATTCCCCTTGCTATTCTTATAACCCACATCCTCTTGGTGAACAGAGGTGTGGCCATCCCTCACTCCAATCCTCTTCTGGGCTGGCAGGAGTTCCATCCCAGTCAGTGTGCTCTAATGGAGCCTGAGTGCTCTGCCCTGCCCAGATCCTATTTTTGTTTGTCTGTTTTTGTTTTTGTTTGGTTTATTATTATTATTATTATTCTTTTTTCTTTGTCATTTATTATTATTGTTTTTATTCTTCCCTTCCCAGGTTCTAGTTTTCAGCTTTTTCTCTCTTCCCTGTTCCTGTTTCCCTATGTTTTTCTTTCTCATGGTTCTCATGATTCCTTGTTTTTCTTTTTGCATTTTTCCCATCTTTTTCTTCATTATTCTCCTACTCTACCTCTTTTCTCTTATTGCCCCCTCTCCAGATATAGGAGGGTTTTTTTTTTTTTTTTTTATTTATTTTTTGGGGGTTTTTTTTTTTTTTTTTTTTTTTTTTTTGTGATTGTTCCTGAATATTTATGTGGTGTGTTTTTTGTCTGCTTGCTTTTACTTTTTTGATCATTGCTTTTGTTTACTGAGTGGGAGATAGCAACTGTGTCCATACAACATGACCACAACTGCACCTCCTGCAACTCCACTTACTGAGCGAGAGACAACATTTCCTTCTCCACCAACTAGACAATAAATGATCACCAAAAAGAGCCTGACTCACCCTTAACTTCTCTACACAAGCAGTTAACAGAGATCTAAATGCAACAACGTCAAAATGTCTCTGAGACAACAGACCATCACAGTCCACACAAAGAAACAAGATACAGTGGTAGAAACAAGGGAGCAGAATAAGAACCCAGAACACACCCCAGAGAAAGAAGCAGCATTGGAACTCTCTGATAAGGAATTCAAAAGAATCATATTTAGGTAATCTTCAAAGGATTGAGAGACAGATTGAGGAAAATACTGACAAAATTAAGGAAAACACAGACAAAACCCTAGAACAATTTGGGATGAAAATACAAGAAAAAAAAATGACAAAATCAATGAAAAATGAGAAATAATACAAAATCTACAGATAGAAATCTAGAAGATTAATACTAAATTTTCAGAAATAGATAACACATTGAAAGGGCAAAGGAGTAGAATTGATGCAAAGGAAGACAGAATTAATGAGATTGATGATAAATAAGTGAATACTTCTTTGGAAAGGGATCAATCAGAAAAAGGATCAAAACAAAATGAAGAAAGCCTAAGGTTCACATGGGATACCTTCAAAAGGAGTAACCAACGTGTCATCAGAATTGCAGAGCAGAATGAGAAAAAGAAAACCACTGAGAAAATTGTCAAAGATGTGTTGGAAGAGAACTTTCCTGATGTGATGAAAGATGAGAATATATCCATTCAGGAAGTCCAATGAACCCCAAACAGGATAGACCCCCAAAAGAAAATCATATCATCATCAAACTCATCAAAACCAAAGGGAAAGAAAAAATCCTGAAAGCAACATGGGAAAAATGAAAAGTTACCTACAAAGGACAAACAATAAGAACAAGCTCTGATTTCTCAGCACAAACCATGCAAGTGAGAAGGCAGTGGGATGGTATATATAAAACACTGAAAGAGAAAAATTTCCAACCAAGAATTATATATCCAGCAAAATTGTCCTTCAAATATGATGGTGAAATTAGGAGATTTCCAGATAAGCAGAAATTAAGGGAATTTGTTAAGAACAGACAAGCTTACAAGAGATACTAAAGGGAGTTCTTTGAACAGAGAGCCAATAATAGTAAACAACAAACGACCATTACTACACATGATGATATAACCCAGAAACCAACACAGCTATGGAAGTATCCAAAGGAAAATAATCTTACAAGATTGTAAACAGGGAACCAGAGACATCAGTTGGAAAATGAGGACTACTAAAACCCAAAAACAGGGAAAAAAAAAATAGTGTAGTTACAGAACTTCTAAATGATGAGGAAGGTGACACTTGCAAGATAGAACAAACTATTCTAAACAAAGGGAGAAAATTATAAATCACAGGGTAACCTCAAAGAAAAATGATAAACCTCCACATCATAATAAAAAGAGGACAAGCACAAATATTTAGCAAATACTAAAACAATAGCAATAAGGAAAATGATAGCATGATTCATAAACATAATGAGCTCAACACAGAAAATTATATAGAACAAAGAAACCAGGAACACCATGGAAAAAAACACATAACAAAATGACAGCACCAAATTCATACTTGTTGATAATTACAGTGAATGTCAATGGATTAAATGCACCACTCAAGAGATGGAGAGTTGCAGATTGGATAAGAAAACATAACTCATCAAT
>NW_006921736.1:6416032-6428881 GCF_000298275.1 Orycteropus afer afer | reverse complement strand
AAAAAAAAAAAAAAATCCTGGCCCAGATAGCTTCACTGGAGAATTCTACCAAACATTCAGACAAGAACTGACACCATTTCTACTCAAACTATTAAAAAACATAGACAAGGATGGAATCCTCCCTAATCCATTTTATGAAGCAAGTATAACCTTGATACCAAAAACAGGCAAAGACAATACTAAAAAGGAAAACTACAGACCAATATCCCTCATAAATACAGATGCAAAAATCTTCAACAAAATCCTAGCCAATAGACTGCAACAACATGTCAAGAAAATAGTTCATTATGATCAAGTGGGGTTTATATCAGGTATGCAAGGATGGTTCAACATTAGAAAAAAGATCAATGCCATCCATCACATAAAAAAAAAACCAAAGGAAAAGAACCACATGATCATATCAGTGATGCAGAAAAGGCATTTGATAAAATCCAGTACCCATTCCTGATTAAAACTCTCAGCAAAATAGGAGTAGAAGGGACATTCCTCAACATAACAAAGGGCATCTACGCAAAACCAACAGCTGACATTATTCTCAATGGAGAGAGACTGAAACCATTCCCCTTGTGAACAGGAACTAGACGAGGATGCCCTCTATCACTGCTTCTATTCAACATTGTATTGGAAGTCCTAGCCAGGACATTAAGGCAAGAAAGGGAAATCAAAGGCATCCAAATTGGTAAAGAAGAAGTCAAACTATCCCTATTTGTTGATGATATGATCTTATACCTAGAAAACCAAAAATCTACTGACAATCTATTGGACAATGTTTCTACAAGTGTGTTTGTATGTTCTGTAAGAATTCCCAGGTATATAGGAGAGCTGACAAGGGACAAGGTTGTAGTCACTTCCTGGCCACAGCCAGCTACCCAAAGGGAGTGAATTGTTGGACCTGTGGACTCGGGACAATAGTCATTGGGGACATTAAACTCAATTGGCATAACCTACTACACAAATACATTGTTCCACATCTTACTTTGGTATATAGCGACTGGGATCTTAAAAGCTTGCGAACGGCCATCTAGATCCAATGATGGGTCTCTCCTCATCCAGAGCAAAGAAGAATGAAGAAAACCAAAGATGCATGGAAACAATTAGTCCAAGCAACTGGTACACCATGCGATCCTCGGCTCATACAACTATTGAGACCAGAAGAACTAGATGGAGCGTGGATACCACTGCCAACCACTTAGAGAGGGATCCATTTAGGAGATCCTGGACAGAGTGTGGGAACAGTGGAACAAAACTAAAAATCATTAAAAAAAAAAAAAAGGAGGGGGGATCCAGGTTTGCTGGTCTGATAGAGCCTGATGGAACCACTTAGACTATGGACCTAGATGCCCTTCAGGTCTGGAATTGAACTCATTCCTGTGGCTTCCAGCTAAACAAAAGACAGACATATGAGCTGAACATTCACATTAGATATATACATTCCTTGGAGAGATCAATCATGGGAGAATAGAAGGACTGTGCATGCACAGGGAGACAGCTCTGGAGGCAGAAGGGCATAGAAGGGAAAGACACAGGGAAGAGGTAACTATGGGGAGGATGTGGGAGGGTAGCTGTTGCATTATGGGAAATTGCAGTCAATGTCATGAGACAAAGTATATGTGAGCTGCTGTATGGAAAGCAAATTTGCTCCGTAAACTTTCACCCATATCACAATTTAAAAAAAAAAAAAGAAAAAGAAAAAAGAAAAGATTGCTGGATGCTTTCCCCACAGATTCTGATTCATAAGGTCTAGGGTGGGGCCTAATAATTTGCATTTCTAATTTGTTTCTACGTGATGCACTTTGACAATCTCTCTTTAGTAGATTCAGAAGCCCAGTGTCAACCCAATGTAAGTATACAATGAGTTAGAAGGAGGAGAAGGAACCTGGAAGAATCTTTCTGGTATTCTCTGCTTTCAGCTCCAATTCATCTTACATCAGCAATGATATCCCTTGTTCCACATCCTCTTCTGACTTGAATTTTTGGGAGTTCCCCTGTTGATGTACTGCTGCAACCATTTTTGAATTATGTTCAACAGAGTTTTACTTGTGTGTGATAATTTCCACATTCTGTCGAGTCTCTTTCCTTTGTATGGGCACAAATGTGGATCTCTTCCAGTCAGTTAGCCAGGTAGCTGTTTTCCAAATTTCTTGGCCTAGAAGAGTGAGTGCTTGCATCTATTTGTTCAAACATTTCAGTTGGTATTCTGTCATTTTGTGGAGCCTTGATTTTCTCCAATGTGTTCAGTGCCCCTTGGACTTCTTCCTTCATTACAATTGGTCCTTGACAATATAATACTTCCTGAAATGTTTAAGTGTTGGCCAATCCTTTTTGATACAGTGATTCTGTGTATTCCTTCCATCTTCTTTTTATTTATTTATTTTCCTTTTTTTTTTTAAATTGTGATTTGGGTGAAAGTTTAGAGAGCAAATTCATTTTCCATTTAACAGTTTATATAGATTTTGTTTCTTGATATTGATTACAATCTCCACAATGTAACAGCTCTCTTCCCACTTCCTCCCTGTGGTTACCTTTTCCCTCTGCCCTTCTTTTCTATTCATGCCTGCCCTCTGAGCTATCTGCCAGACAAATGCTGACTTCTGATTTCTAATGATAGACTGTTCTAAGTAGTGTACCTACCTGGTGTAACTGTCTATTTGTTTGGCTGAAAGTTAAGCCACGCAAGTGAGTTCAATTCCAGGCCTGAAGGGTGAGTAGGGGTCATAGTCTCGAGGGTTTTACCAGTCTATCAGACCAGTAAGCCTGGTCTTTTTTTATGATTTGAGTTTTGTTCTACATTTTTCTCCCACTCTATTCAGTATCTCCAATTCTGATCCCTTTCTGAGTGGTTGGCAGTGTTATCCAGGCACCATCTAGTTCTTCTGGTCCCCGGTCAGTTGGCTAAGGTTCCAACGGTCCACAGACCCTTGGACTAATTGTTTCCATGTGTCTTTGATTTTCTTCACTCTTCTTTGCTCCAGAGGAGGAGAGACTATTATTGCATCTTGGATGGCCACTTGCAATCTTTTAAGACCCCAGCCACTACTCAGCAAAGTAGGATGTAGAGCAATGTTTTTGTGCAGTATGTTACACCCATTGAGCTTGATGTCCCCTGTGACTGTGGTCCTGAGCCTGCAGGCCATGCCATTCACTTCCTCAAGGTGTTTGGTTGTGGCTAAGAAGTTATCAAAACTTTGCCCCCTGTTAGCTCTAATATATATTCGGACATTCTTACAGCACGTACAAATACATATCTAGAAATATCATCGGACAAACCTGTAACTAACTGGTCATGGGTATATTCCCTTTTGCCTACCCATATGTGATCCTTTAGCTATGTATCCACCTGCAGATTAGTGTTTGTCATTACTGATAATGCAATATTGTGCATGTACAAGTATTTACATTTGTTGTTAGTACCTCTTGCACACCTCTCTGTGTCTTCTTCTTCCTTAGTGTTACTGTGCTGGTCAGTTGCTTTTAGTATATTGCCTTTTCTTTCACTCAAATCAATACTTGTCTCTTACCTAGCTAGTAATTTTTCCTTCCTTCCCCTTCCATCTCTGGTAACCAACAAAGAAAGATTCTTTCCATGTATAAACCTTTCCTTGACTTTTCACAATAGTAGACTCATATAATATTTGTCCTTTTATGATTGACTTACTTCACTCAGCATAATGTCCTCCAAGTTCATCCATGTTATGAGGTATTTCATAGATTCTTCATTATTCTTTAGTATTGCATAGCATTTCATTGTGTATATGTACTACAATTTGGTTGTCTTTCCATCATCTTTTGATATTTCCTGCATTGCTCAATGTTTTACTCATAGAATCCTCCAATATTGCAGCTCGAGGCTTGAATATTTTTCAGTTCTTTTAGCTAGAGAAGTGTTGAGTGTGTTCTACCTTTCAGTTTTCTACCTCCAGATCTGTGCACATTTCCTTATAATCTACTTCTTCTTGAGCCAACATTTGGAATCTTCTATTTAGCTCTTTTACTTCAATATTTCTCCTATTTGCTCTCATTTAAGAGCAAGTGTCAGAGTCTCTTCTGACATCCATGTGTGCATAGTGGCTCCCAAATATTATTCTGTGGATCGGCTAAATCTGAATTCTCTGCATCTTTTGTTAAAATGCAGGTTTGCTGAAACAGATACATTGACCCCAAACCTACTGTACTGTTAGGACATTCTAATATTTAGCCAGGGACTCCTAGTACACTATCCTTCTTTCTTAAGTGAAGCATACAAGCATAATTTAGCTTTCCCTGATGACTCAGGCTCATCTTAATGACCATCAATTACTCTACAGTAGTTTTATTGCTTTGTCTTGCTGCTGTCGCTCACATCTGCAGCTTTGTCCTTGCCTCTGTGGCACTCCCATCCCCCACTTGTAATTTGCACTGACTAATGTGCTATGGCCTGATTAATCGGATTGCCAGAATAGTCAGGGTTGCCGGTAAAATCTGAGTCAGGAAGCTTTGACTAGGTGCCTCAGGAGAGCCTCTTGAATCCACCAGCACAGGCATGGAGCTGAAGCTCTCTGACACACAGCTATGTTCTTGGAAAGGCGATGTAGTCAAACACCAGGCCTCTGGAAAAGTAGGGTGTTCCTGCACTGATTTTGCCTTTGTGCAAGGCTCAGTAACACACTTTCCAGAACTGGTGACAAATGGACAAGCCTCTCCTTAGTTTATAATCAACATTTTAAGTACAGTACAAATAATATCACAAATTTATTTCTCCCCCATCACTGGTTTCCTTTAAAGATATATTAAGCTTAAAGATATTTTTAAATCAAAATATAGATTTTACTGTTTTAGTACTAAAGTCTTCTAATGGTACCATATTTGTTTTTCATGAAGAGACTACTATCTAGGTATTGAGGCTAATTTGGGGGGGACAGCCTAATTTTTTAGATGCTTTAAATTAAAATGCTTCAATAGCCTATGTTTTAAAAGGCCTGTGGTAAAGCTTTCCTCACACAAAATACCAACAGTTAGCTTAGCCACAGTAAAGTGACTGAGGGGAAGCACTGAAAGAATCCATTTTAAATTCTATTTCCTGTGGTTTTACATAATATTCAAATTAAAAAATTTCTTCCTGAAACTCTAAAAGCTGTAACAATATTTACTTTACATATGTTCTTTGTTCCCACAGAAAAATTATATTCTTGGTAATTCTACAAGAGAAACTACAGACCCCATGAAGCAATGACGAAGGTGTTTCGTCTTTTGCAATGCGCTGCTAATTATTACTCTCAAGCAAAATGGTTCAGAAATAGACTTAGGTTCCTAGGCTAGGGGGAAAAAAAGAGAAATGTATTATGAAAATAATGTATTTGCCCTCTGGGGACCCCACCCCCTTTATGAAAATTCTTGCCAATCAATCCACAGAACAGAATTTGATTCAATTCTGGGGCAAACATTTGCCTGCTGTTGAAGCTCAAGGAAAAAAAGATGCTTCGTGTTCCGGTGCCAAAAAGGGTGCTGGAAGAAAAAGGGAAGTTAAAACTAGGGGGCAAATAAAGAAATATGTACATGTATAT
Organism: Orycteropus afer afer; assembly: GCF_000298275.1. Classification (NCBI taxonomy): domain Eukaryota; kingdom Metazoa; phylum Chordata; class Mammalia; order Tubulidentata; family Orycteropodidae; genus Orycteropus; species Orycteropus afer. The sequence continues at coordinate 6,423,341 of NW_006921736.1, read as the reverse complement.
TTATGTATTCTTTATTTTGGCTCTAATTGCTTCAAAGGTTATTTATTTTTTATTTTCTCCTCTCATTTTTTTTTTTTAAAATACCTTCCAGCTTAACATGTTTTTGCAAAGTAGAAGCTGGAAGGCATAATAAAAGCAAGCAGGGATATGCTTTTTGAATAGAGTGAAATAATTAATGTTAGAATGCTTCCATTTGGGTACTTTTTTATGAAGTGAAATATATTATTTTTGCTTTTTAAATGGAGGTAATTTGTTACACAAAAGTGGTGTTTTCTTTAATCTGAAAATAATACTAATTATAACAGTATTTGGGAGCAGGAATTTTGAAGCCTAAAATTCCTTTTGTAGTTTGAAATGACTTAGCTGCCATAACTAGACTGGCTCCCCTCCCTGGATATTGTCATTTCCTTTGGCATTGTCCCTTCCTTTCACTGTGGCCACTCTCCTCCCTGGGTTTTCTATGGAATGCCTCCTAGCTCCCCAGGCTTTGGGCTGCTGGTATTTATTCTCTTTAATTTAATTTATTCCCTTTGCATTTAGGTACTGCTCTTTAAGCTATTCACAATATTACCTTTTTTTTTTTTAAATTACCCCCCCACACACACACACACACTCACACCATGGCAGGAGAGGGGTTGTTGGTACAATACAATAAATAATACAGTCTTTGGAGAACCTCTGGCCAGAGAAACGGTAGTTGTATAACCATAGAGAAGGGAGCTTTTCTCAGTTCTATAGGCCCTCCAGGTTGATGCCCCACTCCTATTTCTTAGGATAATAATGGAATTTTGATTAACCTTGGGATATAACTGTGATCCCTAATTTGTTGTTAAATTGCTTTCTTACATTGCTTTAAGTATCACCAAAAAAGACAGGGGTGCTGGGGCACCTAAACTGCTGGTGCCAGAACCTGGATTTTCCCAAATCTTAAGAAAAGGCCTAAAAGACGTATTGCTTCCATATGGGCTTTAAATGTACTTTGAGAGCAATGCTGTCTGTTTCCTAGTGTACTGTAATAAAAATACCACAAATGGGTGGCTTTAAAGTACAGAAATGTCCCATAGTTTTGGAGGCACTAAGTCTAGAGGGGAGTCCTTCCTTATTAGTAGCCCTGGCTGTTTATTGGTTTGTAAACCATTGCTCACATGATCTCTTCTTTTGTGTGTGTGTCTCTCTCTCTGTGGCTGTTTTACCTTTTTATAAGATGTTACTCAGAAGGGATTAGTTTTAGAACCCACCCTATTCCATTATGACATTGTTAACATAACAAAACAAAATCCCGTAATTGTAAACATGGACACATTGACAGGTACAGGGGTTAGGATTTCAATATGTGTTTTGAGGGGGCACAGTTCAATACATAACAGATGGTAAAGGCCCTCAAACAAACACAGAAATCTACTCCGTGCAAACAATAGTTTCAGATGAGGCCCTTTTATAAAAAAATTTTATTGTGCATTGGGTGCAAATTTACAAAGCAAAATTTGTTTTACATTCAACAGCTTATCTACATTTGATTTCACACCCCAATTACCATCTTCGACCATATTAAATTTTCCCCCCTCACCTCCCTGTGGCTACCCCCTCCCTGTGCCCTTCTTAACTATGCATTCCTGTCTGTCCGACTTTTGCTCCATGTGAATGCTGCCCCTTTGGTGCCCCATGGTTGATTGCTCTAAGGGGTGTATCTCCCTAGAGTAGGTGGATGCATTGCCCTAGGGTAGGTGTTCTCATGTAGGTCTTTCTACTGTTGGGCTGAGATGTTAATTCTTAAGCTTTTTTTTTTTTTCCCCAGGGTCAAATGGAAAGTACACACATGGACACATGCACAAAAGTTTGCAGATTTCAAAGGGATTCATGGACATCTCTCCTACCTAGGATCAAAGTCCCTTGAAAGGCTTCCTGGCCATGAAGCCCTGTTTAACGTTCTAATAAGACCTATCTAGTCTGGCTCTCTGCATTCCTCTGTTTTCACTTTGTACTACGTTCCTGCCGACTCACAATGCCTCTTGATTGTCCTGCAACATCACAGACTTGTTCCTGCCTCACAACTGCTGCATTTGCTGCTCCTACTTTCCAGAATGCTCTTCCCAGATTTTCAGGACATCATCCTTTAGGTTGGCCCAGTGAACACTTCTTCAGGGAGGCCTTCCTTGACTGCTATAATACAAAGTGATGACTGTCCTTTCCAACCTCTCAATCACATTTTATAGTATTGCTGTTAAAGCATTATTAATTATCTTGCTAATGTATTTGTTTACTTGTTTATCCCTCTCTTTATAAGATCCATGAGACCTACTGTGGTCCTAGCCCTGATAACAGTGCCTGACACACAGTAAGCACTTATGTACATGGCTAATGAATTAATTGAAATAAGGAGTTGAGGAAGTATCAGAAATATTATATTTTTAATGTTTAAAGTCCTAATATACTTGAAAATAAAGAAAAAAATTTAAATAGGTATTTTCCAGGACTAAGTTTCTCCACCTCAGCACTACAGACATGTTGGACCAGGTAATTCTTTGTTGTGGGGGCTGTCTCGTGCATTGTACCATGTTGAGAAGTAATCCTGGCCTCTACTCATTAGTTGTCAGTCACCTCTCCAGTTGTTTCAACCAAAAATACCTCCAGATATTCTACATATGCCTTGGAGTGCAGAATCACTCCAGGTTAAGAAGCATTCGACTAGGATAGTCACTGGTCGTTTCAGCCCTGCACATCCCCTGATTCCTTGCCTTAGATTTGAATTGCTTGGCTAGCCCAGAAGACTGATGTCTGCAATATACCTGAGGACTCTAAAATATAAGTCTAGGCAAAGGAACCTATGGTGTTGGAGTGGAGGTCTGTGGTTTGAGAAGTAGTTATACTCCCAGATGTTGTCACAACAGAGAAAGTATGAAGGCTTCCTGTGGACCTGACAGAAGGCGCATGCATGAGAGAGGCATGGGGGCCCCCCTGAAGGGCAAGGCCCCTTTAATACGAAGAAGCTGAAGGTAAATCTCTGGTTGATTATGGACTAAGAAGGTGTCAAAAAGCAACTAGCTGAAACTGAGGTACATTCCTCATCATGTCAGCTACAGGGAGAACTGCCTACCAAACAGAGCAACTGGGAAAAACTCACAAAAATATTTATAAGAGCTCAATAGTAGAAAGACGTACATGCAGAACACCCAACCCAGGGCAGTGCACCCACCTACTCTATGGAGATACATCCCTTGGAGCTATCGGCCATGGGCCACCAGAGGGGCAACATTCACATGGAGGGAAAGCTGGACAAACAGGAGTGCAAAACTAAGAAGGGGACAGGGATGGGCAGGTCACAGGGATAGGGAGAGGAGAGTGTGGGTCAGGGTTGGGAATGGTAATCGGGGAGTGAAACCAAATGTACACAAAATTTAGAATAAAAAAAAGAAAGAAGGAACAAAAAAATACTTGTAAGAATCTATTTAACCCTACCAAACCCAGAAAGCACCCACGTTGGTGTGTCACACCTGTTTACCTGTCATGTAATAATATTCCTGTATCCTTTTGATATATTTCCATGCTCTGCTCCAATTGGACAGCAGTCCGAATCTCAGGTTAGCAAGCTGGATTCAGAAGGATAGAAGTTCAAAGCAGGGAAACAAAGAAGCTGGTCAGAATACTTTTCTGACCTGTAGCCTTCCCTTGTGCACCAGGAAAGAAGAAACTTCAGCTTTTAATCATCTATTAGATGACTATAACATGGAACAGACATTTAAATTAGAGATTGTTGGCATGATCTAATAGTCATCATTATCTTCTTGAAATAGTCATCATCTTGAAATAGACATTTCAAGAAAAGTCTTGAAACTATTTGAACTTCAATCCAGGAAAACTTCTGCCCACTGATTGAATTTCAAGGGACTGTAAAAAAAAAAAAAACAAACCTCATTGCCATCAAGTCAGATCCAACTCCTAGTGACCCCTCCTTGGGCTTCTGGCGTGGTATGTCTATGGAAGTAGATCACCCAGTCTTCCTGAATTACTGCTGCTAGCTGGCATGGGTTAGCAGTCATCTCATGGAGACTACACGCCCAATGGAACAAAATGACGACTGGTCTTGTGCCATCCCGACAAGCTGTTGAAGATCAGGGTTGTCATTTTCATGTGATTTTTGGAAGCAGATTGTCAGGTCTTTTTTTCTAGTCTGTCTTAGTCTGGAAGCTCCACTGAAACCTGGTCAGTACCACAGCAACACACAAGCCTCTACTAACAGACAACTGGTGGCTGCACATGAGGTGCATAAACTGTGCTTGATCGACCTAGTTGTTACAGGACTTTCATCTCTAGGTTTTCTGTGCCTGGCATATAATAGACAAACATGTCTCTCTCTCATGCATATTAAATATTAGTGGAATTAATGGCTTTAAAAGTAACTTGTCCATACTTGTCTATATTTGTGAGCATTATCTGCCCTGTGATCACTCAAAAGATGAATTTTCTGTGACATTCAAGTCACCGAAGAATGGAATGAACTACAACCTCAAAATTCTTTTAAAGTTTTACTAATCATTTTTCTCTTGTTTAATTAGATTATAAGCTTTTGACTTATGATCTTATAAGATCAGGGCACCATCCCTGTCACTTTCTTCTCACCCATACTGCTGTTCATCCTCTCTATCAATCACTTCCATCTGGCAACTCTGACACTGTGCAGCAATTTACACTGCTCTACCCAGCTTTGGTTTCCCACCATGACTTGTAAGGTAAAAGACTGTAATCATTAGGTCTTGCTCTAAACTGGCAGAATGTGACAGAGAATCTACAACCCAGGATGAGGCCAGTGTGAACTAACTGTGACATTCCATCAAATATTGCATTCTTAATGTCATGGAGAGTTACTTTCTGCATGGGTAATAAAGTATGGGTCCGCTGACAGGCTCTTGCTTAACTGTACTCATTGGCCTTGGTATGTTCATGCCAATTCATTGTTTTATAACAGATTGGCTCACATTGAAAATGAGGATTCAATTTGAGATTTTATTGTTAACCTTTAAGGCCCTTGGAGGCATTGTTGGGCTCCTCTGCCGACAGGAGCTAACTGAAGTTTATGCTCCCATTTGTAGGTGTCTATCAACCATGATTTTACATTGACATGTCTCCATTGTCTCCCACTTATTTCCAACAATGCTTAACATAAAAATTACTTATTTTCATATTCGAATAAAATTTGGCTACCAGTATCCTATCCTTGCTGTAACTTTCAAGTATAGTACATCTTTGGATATCAACCTATTTGACTTTCTTCTTTTTATGCTTGATGACATTTTTCCTTTTTCTTATTGTGACTTGAATCTGAACAGAGGCACAGCAAGGTCTTATGAAGGGTGACTTAGAATACCACCCCCAAGCCAATCATGGAAAGAGCTGCCAAATTTCTCTTTTAGCACTAAAACCTACCAGTTCTGAGGTCCTTTGAATTTGTTAAAATAAATGATTACTACAAGTCTGAAATGAGTCTCAGGAGAAAAGCATGAAAAGAAATAGGGTATATTTGAGATGAGGGAACAATGTGAGATATTGAGCACTGATACCTAGAATTGAAGAATTTGTTTTAGGACTAGCACTGCATGCAATTCATTAGGAAATGATGGGATCAAGATGCCTCTGGAATGATGGCAACCATTCCAGCCATATCTCAGAAAAATAAATTGGATGATACATGCAAAGCAATCTCTAACTTTTTAAATATTTTTTTTTCTCAAATACTGTAATGAGTATATGACGTTCACTGGATTCTTTCTTTTTTTCTTTTTAATGTTCTTCTAATGGTAAATGGATGGTCAAGGAGAGAGTACATTTTCCTATAAATGAGTGAACTCATAAATAATAGTCTTGGTTGTGTAAAAACTGATTATATTCAGAGAGATGTTTTTAATAAATGCAAATATTTCTAGTTTTTCATGTGTATGGCCTAGATTTCTTAAGGGTTGGGCTGTTATCCAACATAACATCAGGTACGGAAAGAGGTCTATTGTACTCTTTATTGGCAAAAAGCTTACTCAAGTGAAGCTAAAAGAGTGATGGCATGTAGCCAATTCTACTGTCAATTCCCCAGCTTATTTCTCTGTTCCTCCCTTGGAACCTAGCCATTTACCCCCTTTCATTTGTATAAAGAACAAAGCAACCTGCTTATATTAGAATTTCTTAAAATTTTTTTTTTTTTTGTATTGGATGTTATAATAGGCAGTACCAAGGGCCATAATAGCCCACCATGCTCTGATTCTAAACTACCCTTTTCTCTAGGAACCTAAATTTTATGATGGGATCAGTAGAAGTTCAAATTAGACATGTTAAAAATATAACAATACACACTTGAGTTCTAGATTAGGATTAGTATTCTTAAGGATCTTTCTCTACCCCTAGACTTTCAATAAGTAGGTAAAAAACAAAGTGTTTGTTGCTTAGCAGAATGCGTATAATGAAAATATCTTTAAGAAACATGACTGGTTGAAAGATGCCAATCTTTGTGGAGCAGAAGATTTTATTTTATGGGATGTCTGTGACAATACTATAGGATGTGTCAGGTATCTTCCATTTCTTTCTTCATAGGTCTCTACCTTTCTCTATCTGCTCTCTGTTCTGGAAGGCTGATCTTAGAGCTTTGGTTGGGTTCAGTTGAAAAGGAGCTCTTCAGAAGTTTGGCAGAACTGAAAAGAGTGATGTTATTTATCTCTTTCTTGCTTCTTCCCTGCAAATCTCCTTGGTGTACTTTGTCAGAAGATAATTCTTCTTTCAAGGTGGTTGACTCTATACAATAGTCTCCTTCCAGGTTCTGGTAATGATTACTCCATACTTTTCTTCAGGCCTAAGTGTAATACAAGCTCAGCTGCTACAAACCCTGGTTACGGTTCTTCTACATAAACATTTTTGAAAACTCTCTTTGTAAATAAATCTTTCTTAAATTATCCTGTAAGTGTTCCATTAGTTTTCTGTTTATACATGTTTGCAGTACATGGGGCAACAGAAAATAGGTGGGGTGTGAAGTGTATATCAGACATATCAGGAATAATGTGTCTGGAAATGAAGTTAATCCAAAAGTGAGTAGTAGAGGTAGGTGAGGAAAAGGTTCAAGTACAACTCTATCATTAGATCAAAGAAAATAAAATTTGAAGGAATGATGAATGTGTTCAAATGTCTGAGGAACTATTGCCTAGAGAAAGATTTAGATTTAAGTAGCGTAATGCCTAGTGCCTAGCATAGGCACTGACAAAGGCGGGCTTGTGCTTACTCACTGATCTGCACTGAACACGTTCCCTTGTTACCCTACCGAGAGGGACCAGGTCTT
>NW_006921736.1:6406685-6410852 GCF_000298275.1 Orycteropus afer afer | reverse complement strand
AATAATTCCCGTTTCCCCCATTGCTTAGATACCACTAAAAGAGATTTAATCAATTTTCCAGCAATGACTTCTTATATTCTCCTTACTCCATTTCTGGCTCTTTTTTTTTTTTTTTTTTTTCTTTCTAAGGTACTCCTCCCAACTCTCTTTTTATCTTTTCTTAACTCTTCCCATCAATACCTTCCTATGCATCTACTAGATAAGACATCTCCTAAGATCTTGTATTTCCACTACTCCACCCAATTCTTGCTGTGTAGCTCTTTTCTTTCTACTGAGAGATAATTTCCCATAGCTTCTTGAGCTTTTTGTCTTCACTGCCTACCTCCAGATATATAATAAGAATGGACATGATAGTTGTGGAAAGCATTGTGCTGACTACCTAGGTGATGAGGAAAAGCATGTTAGTATTGGGTAGAAAGGAAGGAGAGGAAGTTTTGACTCATTAATGCTTTCTGTTCCCATCACATTAGTGTCTCAAGTAAGTAAGCTATTTACAATATAGACATACCAGTTTTAAAACATCATGTTTATGTATGAATTTGTTTAGACAGATTATTGAACATAAAGTTATTTGTAAAAAATGGAATTTGAGGCTTTAATCACAAACCTTTAAGTTGAAAGCTTTTGGTTAAATCACATGCAGTTTTCCTTGAGTTTAAGTCCCACCATTTTATGTACTGCTTTCATTGCCCATAACTTTGAACAAGTTAGCTGAATTTTTGCATGCTTTACTTTCCCCATCTAAAGAATGATGGTAATAATACCACTATTTAATTTGTGGGGAATATTGTGAAGTTTATATTATATATCTCTATACAGCTCTTAAGGAGCTCTAGCCATGAAGTGGTTAAGGCCTTCGGCTGCTAATCAAAAGGTCAGTGGTTGGAACCCACCAGCCGCTCTGCTGAAGAAAGATAAGGCAATCTGCTTGTGTAAAGATTTATAGCTTTGGAAACCCTACAGAGTCACTATGAGTCTGAATCAACTTGATGGCAATGAGTTTGGTTTGGGTTTATATAGCAGTTAGTAAAGTGTGTCACATAACAATAGCTAGCCAGTGGTCACCATTGTTATTGTTATTATTTTTACTGGTAAAATTTCCATTATTATAAGTATGTGTGGTACAGTGAATACTTGGTATGGCTCCCCTAGCCATAGTCTTTGTGATTTCCACCAGATGACTGGGTGGGACTATGTAAATGTGAGGTGCTTGTGGTCTACCAAGGGGATTGGATGGCTTGTTAACAATGTAAATAAGGTACATGGCACCCTTGTGGGACTGGGACCATGGACATAAAGTGTACGCAACCCTGATGTGGGGATTGGTCAGTTTTGTCATTCTGCTAGGCTTAACATGAGCCATCCCAGAGGCAGAAAAGGGGGACCTTAACTGCTATCAATACAGAAAAAGCAGCCAGGAGTGGAGTGTGTCCTTGGACCCGAGATCCCTGCACTGGACCTCCTCGGCAGAGGGATGGCAAAGGACAGCATAGAGGCAGAGACAGCAGAACCAAGAGACCAGCATGAGATGGAGTAGAGGATTTGCTGGCCCCGGGAGTGAGAAAGCTGTTGGGCAGGAGGCTTGCTGGTGGGGTGTGGTGCACCTATGGGCAGAACTAAAAGAGCTTTGTAATACTTGCTTGAGCAGGGCAGAGGCCAGACAGAGACGTCAAGGGCCAAAGAGAAGCATGCCTGAGGGCATGGCTGAGGAAGGGTGTCTGATTGAAGAAGTATATCCTGTGTCTCTCTCAACCTGAACTGTAACCTGGCAAATAAACCCCGTAACACTGACTATTGTTTGTGAGTTTTGTGTGGCCATTGCAACAAATTATGAAACTCAGCAGAGAAGTAGAAAGTGCCGTGGGAGGGACAGTTGGTGTCAGAACTGGTAAAAAGGTTGAGGGGGGCAGCATCTCTGATTTTTGCCTCATATGGATCAGCCTTGGGCTGCTGCTATTGATGGTAATTTTCTCTCCCTCTTGTGAAGTTGGAGTAAGTCAGAGGATGCCACCCCTATGGCCTTTTTGCAATATTATTATAAGGTGTCCCTGGGTGGTACAAATAGTTAAGCATTCAACTACCAGCCAAAAGGTTGGTGGTTTGAACCCACCCAGAGGGATCTAGGAATACAGCCCTAGCAATCTTCTTCCAAAAGATTAAAGCCTTGAAAACCTATGGAGCAGTTGCACTGTACATGTGTGGAGTTGCCACAAGTTGGAATTAACTCAACAGCAACTAACAACAAGATAAAAGTATTATCATAACTGTATGTTGTTGTTGTTGTTAGGTGCCGTCAAGTTTGCTCTGACTCATAGTGTCCCTATGTACAACAGAACGAAACACTGCCCCCGAACAGTCCTGTTCCAGCCTCACAATCTTTGCTATACTTGAGGCCATCATTGCAGCTACTGTGTTAATGCATCCCACTGAGGGCTTTCTCCTTTTTTGGTGAATCCTAACTATATACGCTCTATATTATTTGGATATTAAATTTTAGGTTGAAATTTTTATGAGAAACAAGGTTAATACAAAAGTTTTGATTATATTTATGGAAAAGAATAACTAGGTGGACATCCAATTAATTCTTCCTTCTTCCTAGATTATATCCTCCAGCCTGTTCTGCAGCTAGATGTAGCCACATAGCTGAAGACAATTCAAAGGAATGGAATTGGAAATAGCATGTTTCATTTCTAGGACTGGTAATAAAAATCTTCTCATGCTCATCCTACATGATTGTTACCTTTCTGTGACCTGGTAAGCCTGGAGAAGGCCAGCTTAGAAGCCATCTTAAAGATGAGAGAGCCATAAGGTAGAAAGTGCCTTGGATCCCTAAAACACTGCTTAGGAGAAAGCCACTAGCCAACCTGAAACACTTATTTTGGACTTTATGTGATAAATTCTATCATCTTTAAACCCACTCATTTATTAGTAAGTTTGCTTCAATAGCTAGGATAGTTGATACAATTGCATATTGAGTAGATTGCAAACACCTAGAAAAATCTCTGCTCAAAATAATCTTATTAGAGTAAAAAGTCCATAACGTGTTAATTTAAAATGTGAAATATCTTTTATTTTCAATTATATAGCTTTCTTGTACCTTTAATATTTCTTATAACACATTTTAAAGGCTTTCTCTCAAGTGTTTCAAACCTGCAGCTATTTTCTTCCTCCTTTTCTTATAATTTTGATCCTAACTATTTATAGGTCATTATTAATAGAATTGTCTCCCCTACAATTGTCCCAGTACCTGTGGACATGATTTTGTTTGGAATAGGATCTTTGAAGATATTATCAGTTAACATGAAGTAATATAAGAGGTTGGGTCCCAAACCAACCACAGTGGTATTCTTATAGAAGAGTAAAGACACGGAGAAACAGTCAGGGAAGACAGGCATGTGAGGACAAAGTTATGCTGCATCTGCAAGCCAAGTAATGCCCAGGGCTACCAGAAACTAGAAGAGACAAGAGAATATTTTTCCTTAGAGCTTTCTTAAAGAACATGGTTCTATTAATACACTAAATACAGACTACTAGCCTTCAAAACTGTGAGACAAGCCACCACATTTGTGGCATTTTGTTATAACAGCCCTAGAAAATGCTATGTATAGTGTTCACCACAATGTCTTATAAATAGGCATCAAGTAAGTTTATTAAATAATAATGGGGAGTAGGAGACAAATCAGTAGGTTTCATGGTGCAGTGGCTAAAGTATCTGGCTACTAACAAAAGGTTGGTGGTTTCAACCCACCAACTGCTCTGTGGAAGAAAGATGAGGCAGTCTGCTTCCATAAAGATTTACAGCCTTGGAAACCCTATAGGGTCATTCTACAGGGTTGCTATGAGTTGGAATCAACTAGATGGCAATGGGTTTTGGGTTTAGAAGATAAACGGAAAATAATCACAGAAATTTTGCTACAAAGTCCATAAGTTCAATGAGAAGCATTAGTGGAAATTAGTAATGGAAAAGACATGTCTTTGCTAAAATTTATGTTGTTGTTGTTTACTTTCGATGATATCATATGTATTTAATTTCTTTTTTCTAAGTATTGAAAACTCTGAGTCAGAATCTCAGCAAGAGTACCTAATCAAATTAGCATGATGAGATAACTATCTTTGAAAGCAAATCTCACATGTTGTTGTTGTTGTTATGTGCCATCGAGTCGGCCC
>NW_006921736.1:6392255-6406585 GCF_000298275.1 Orycteropus afer afer | reverse complement strand
CCAGCCGTCTGGTTAGCAGGCAAGTGTCTTAGCCACTATGCTACCAGAGCTCCCAAATCTCACATAGAATAATAGAAATTATGGCAATAACATTTTTAGGCTGCCTTGGGGACATAGAAGAATCACTCCTTATATGGCCAAAGTCTTCTAAACTGTTGAGGAGAGAGAGAGAAAGAAAAGAGAGAAGTAGAAGAGGCAAGGGAAGGAAGAAGGAAGTGGAAGAGAAGAAAAAGAAGCAAGAGGAGGAAGAGAAGAAGAAGGAGCAAAGGATGAGAAGGAGCAAGAGAGATTTCGCTACTAATAAGTATAAATTTAATTGTAAATGCAGACATCCATTCTAAGAGCCAATAATAACATCATCATCAATAATAAAACAATAGTAACGATTCTTCCATACATTTTACAGCTGGGAAAAATAACTTCACATTATCCTATTTAATAACATAGTCCTTACACAATATTATGATTGTTGCTGGCATTATTTGTTGTTCTCCCTTCTTCCTTGTTAGCAGAACTCTGATTTTGTTTAATTATGGGGTGGTGACACCTTGCTCTCAGAGAAGATTGGCCTCCACACTAGCCTTACAGGGTGAGTCATGAATGGTTTAATCTCATAATATTAATTCCCTTTCACTGTGATTAGTCTAGGAATAGGCTTAAGTGCCAGCTTTGACCAGTGAAGTATAATGAGAAGTTGCTTAGCTAGCTTCTAGAAGGGAAATATGATGGAAAGATTAATCAAATCACAGAGGATCCTGAGTTTTGAATGAACTCGGGAACCAATGAAATAACTCTGGAAAGAACTTGACTTCCTAAAATGGAAAAAAGAAAAAAAATACATTCCCCTTATTTCAGTCACTAGCACTTGAGGCTCTGGTAGCCTTGTGCCTAAGGCACTTGACTGCTAACCAGAAGGCTGGCGGTTACCAGCCACTCCTCGGAAGGAAGGTTGGGCAATCTACTTCCATAATGATACTGCCTTGCAAACTGGAGGAGGGGTCACTACGAGTCGGGTCCAACTCGACGGCACACAACAACAACAGTACTTAAGGATCATAACTGATACAGTGATACAGGTGATTACCCATATTTTATCAGTGAAAAATCTAAGACTTAGAGAAACTAGGTAACTTGTTGATTTTAATCAGGTATTATGCCTTAGCTTGCTGTCACTAAGTAGATTCTAACTCACAGTGATGCTTTAGGACAAAATAGGACTGCCCCACAGGGTATCCAAGGCTATAAATGTTTATGGAAGCAGTTAGTTTCATCTTTCTCCCATGGAGCAGCTTGGTGGGCTCAAACTGCCAACCTTTTGGTTAGCTTCTCAATGGTTTAACCACTACATCACCAGAGCACTCCTACTCTGTCCAAAAGGGTTACTATGAGTCAGAAATAACTCAATGAAAGTGGGTTTTGGTTTTTTGTTTTGTTTTATGCCTTTAAGTGTAGTAATCCTGCTTCATATATTTATAAATTTTTGATGGTTTAGAGGGTGAATTTTAATTATTTTATTACTCACCCAGAAATGTCTATAGTTAATAAATCAGCATACATCCATTGTTGTTGTTAGCTGCTTTCAAGTCAGCTCCTGACTCACAGTGGCCCGACTCACAACAGAATGAAACACTACCTGATCCTGTGCCATCCCATGATCAGTTATGGATCTGAGTATTTTGATCCATTGGATTTTCACTGGATGATTTTCTCTGGTTGGTCTTAATCCTGAAGCTCTACTGAAATCTGTTCAGCATCATAAAAGCCTACACTGAAAGATAGGTGGTGGCTGCCCATGAAATACGTGGACTAGGAATCCTGCTGATAGAAGGTGAGAATTCTACCACTAAACCACTAATGACCCTATATGCATCCATTAAATAAATAAAATTCCCATTCTTACTCTAAACAGAAGATATTTAAGAAGAGCAAATAATTAACATATTTTCCTAAGGACAAGGCATCTTGTACATTAGAAAAAATACTGTGTCAATAGAATTTTATTGTCAAATATTTAACATTTTCTTCACTATTGAGAAGCTGAACATGTTCAGTGTTTTCTGTGCTCTTTCACTGTTTTCCTTTACAATGTCCTTTAAATGGATAGTCCCTAAGTCAGATAAATTCTTCATATTAATTAGAAAAGAGAAGTTTGTTGATGATTTTTTTAAAAAAAATACTGATATATTCTGCTACACTCTGAATAAGGTATTATAAGTTATCTGACTTGAATCAGATAATTTCACTCCAAACAAGGATAACTTTTGTGTGTGTACTATTTTATAGTAAAAGTCTCATGGTTTCAATTTCCTGCAACTCAAAACATTTCTCAGATTTTAATATATTTCAAACTGTCTGTCAGATTAAAAAGAATAAGAGAACTTTGGTCAGGGAAGAGGAGAGGATTTCTTTCTACTTTGCAGTGGAGAAAGCGAGACAGACACAAGTTAATCACCTGGACTCAAGTACATGTTGAAAAATCACAACACACAGCTCTGGAGAAATTATGGCATGATTTTCCACCAAAAGACAGCTTCTAAAATTGGCGTGGGAAAAAAAAGGTATTTTCAGAGAAAAAAAAATTAAAGATATTCTTTGAAACTTTTAATATGAACATAAACTTTAATATGAAATCATAGCATTTTCAAAGAAGCAACAACCTAGATACATGTCAGTGGATTTATGTTCTATTTTGTTGCAGTTTATTTAGTTGGAGTCCCTGGGTGGTACAAATGATTAACATGCTCAGCTACTAAAGGAAAGGTAAGCTGCTTCTGTAAATATCACCCACTGAAAAATTCAGTCACTGAGCACAGGTCCACTGTGACACACATGGGTTGCTGTGAATCTCAAGTTGGAACAGACTGGACAGCAACCAGTTTTCTTTATTTAGTTAAATCAGGAGTTGGTGCTATAGCACCAAGTAATCCACAAAGACTATTTTTCTCTTTTTGTGGCCCATCATCAGCATAAATAAATCTCTATTATTTTCAATTACATTATTTTCTATAAGCTCATACCAAGCTTTTTAAATTTCTCCTTCAAATCTATCATATCTAGAAGATTATCTGATAGCTCTGGTAGCATAGTGGCTAAGACACTTGCCTGCTAACCAGATGGCTGGCGGTTCAAACCCACCAGCCACTCCTCGGAAGGAAGGTTGGGCAATCCTACTTCCGTAGTGATACTGCCTCGGAAACCCAAGGAGGGGTCGCTATGAGTCGGGGCCGACTCGACGGCACACAACAACAACAACAACAACAACATCATTTCCATTACCGACCTCTCTCCAGCCCTGTGGAATCCTTGCACGCACAGTACTCTGAATTTCAGCACCAAGGCTATTCCTCAGATTTTTCAGATCTGTTTTCTGGATCCCATGTCCTCTCTTCTTTTTTGATCTACACTCTTGTTTTGCTGGAACTCATCCTCCAGCACTCCCAACGAACATCTATGGGAGGTAAATTTCTGGAGACCTTCCTTAAAATGTTAAGGAGCTCTGGTGGCATAGTGCCTTAGGCATTTGACTGCTAACGTTGCTGTTATGTGCCCTTGAGTCAGTCCCGACTCACAGCAACCCCTCCTTGGGTTTCCGAGGTAGTATCACTATGGAAGTAGATTGCCCCATCTTCCTTCCAAGGAGTGGCTGGTGGGTTTGAACCGCCAGCCTTGTGGTTAGCAGTCAAATGCCTTAGGCACTACGCTACCAGAGGTCCCTTGACTGCTAATACAAGGTTGGCAATTCAAACCCACCAGCCACTCCATGGTAGGAAGACTAGGCAAGCTACTTCTGTAAAGATTTACCACCTCGGAAACCCAAAGGAGTTACTATGAGTTGGAATTAACGTGATGGCAGTGAGTTTGGTTTGGTTTGTTTTCCTTAAAATGTTGAGTTTGTGAATTGAAAATCAATTTCCCCACTTTTTTCCCCAGCATCCATTGAGATTACTTTGAAGTCCCATTTCTTCTGGTTCTCAGTCCTTTGTAAGTCTTTTCTTTAAGGCTTAGTATTGATCATCATCCTCTGAGTTATTTTGATGTGTGCCACGGTATGGGTGTTTTTCAATTATATTTCTGAGCAGCTAATGGATCTTTAATTTGGAGACATACAAACTTTATTACTGAGAATTTTACTGTATTATATAATTTTTTGGGAGCTCTGGTAGCATAGTGGCCAAAGCACTTGACTGCTAACCAGAAGGCTGGTGGTTCAAACCCACCAGCCACTCCTCGGAAGGAAGGTTGGGCAATCCTACTTCCATAGTGATACTGCCTCAGAAACCCAAGGAGGGGTCGCTATGAGTCGGGGGCCGACTCGACGGCACATAACAACAACAACAACAACATATTATTTTTTAAAGAAACTTTTTATGTGGTTTGGATTTACACCAAACCACAAGTTTACAGAGGATCTTAATCTTCCATTAAATAATTTATACACATTTTGTTTTGTAACATTGGTTGCAATCCCCTCAATGTAATAGTGCTCTTCCCACTTCCTCCCTGCTTTCTTTGTACCCATTTGTCCTTCTTACCTTCCTACCTTTTGAGCTTTGTTTTTAGGCAAATGATGAATTTTTAACTTTGATTTTAATTGAACTGAGGGGTACATTCCTGCTTAGTGTTATTACTTACTTTAGAGGCTGGTCTATTGTCTGGCTGAAAGCTGATCCCTGAGAGTGGGTTCAGTTCCAGGCTTGATGAATGTCTAAGGGCCACAGTCTCAAAGGTCCCGCTAGTCTCTACCAGACCCATAAGTCTGGTCTTCTTTATGATTTTGAATTTTCTTCTACATTTTTATTTTTTTTTCTCCCATGATCTATCTGGTGTCATAGTGCCTAAGGCATTTGCCTGCTAACCAGAAGGCTGGCAGTTCAAACCCACCAGCCACTCCTCAGAAGGAAGATTAGGCATTCTACTTCTATAGTGATACTGCCTCAAAAACCCAAGGAGGGATCACTATGAGTCAGAGCTGACTTAGTGGCAGTGAGTTTGTTATTTTTTGAGGATCTGTGATCCAGATCAGAATGGTCAGTAGTGATAGCCAGGCAACATCTAGTTCTTCTGGTTTCAACATCTAGTTCTTCTAGTCTCAGTGAATGAAGGCTGTGGTTTGCATGGTCCATTAATTCTTTGGACTAATTGTTACCTCAAGTCTTTGTTTTTCTTTTCTTCTGTGCTCTGGATGGAGGGAGACCAATAGTGCATCTTAGATGGTGGCTCACAAGCTTTTAAGACCCTAATTGGTACTTACCAAAGTAGGATGTAGAACATTTTCTTTGTAGACTATATTATGCCAATTGAATGAGATGTCCCCAGAGACCGTGTTCCTAAGTCCCCAAACCCAATGACTTATTCCCTCAAAGTGTTTGGTTATATCTAAGAAGTTTTCAAAACTTTGCCAGCTGATGCTGCATTATATCCTTGGAGATATATGGAGCACATATAAATACATATGTAGAAATAGCCTCTGTCAAACTTGCATATACTCATGGTAGTACTCCCTTTTTGCCTTTCCACATCTGTTCAGCTCACCTGACTACCTATGCATCATAGGTATTTGTCATTACTATTATTGCAGGATTGTGTGTGTAATTGTATTTAGCTTTGTTGTCTTTTACTCTTATGCTTCTCTTAGTGCCTTTCTTTGCCTTGGCATGTTGTACTGATCTCTTTTTATTGTATATTGCCTTTCTATTCACTCAAGTTAATATGTGTCTGTTGTTGTTGTTGTTGTTGTTATGTGCCGTGGAGTTGGACCCGACTCATAGCGACCCCTCCTTGGATTTCTGAGGCAGTATCATTACAGAAGTAGATTGTTCAACCTTCCAAGGAGGTTTGAACCACCAGCCTTCTGGTTAGCAGTCAAGTGCCTCAGGCACTATGCTACCAGAGCTCCTTAATATGTGTCTAGTCTCTAGTTAGTGATTTGCTCTTCCTTCCCCTCCCACCCCTAGTAACCAATAAAGAATTTTTCTTTCTGTGTGCAAAACTTTTCTTGAATTTTGTAGTAGTAGTCTCATGAAATATTTATCTTTTGTGATTGACTTATTTCATTCATATAATATCCTCTAGGTTCATCCATATTATGAGGTGTTTTGGAGATTCTGTGTTATTCTTTAATGTTATATAACACTCCATTGTGTGCATATACCACAGTTTGGTTATCCATTCACCTGCTGATGGACACTTAGATTATTTCCATCTTTTTGCTATTGTGAATAATACTGCAATGAACATGGGTGTTCATATACCTATTCATGCCAAGGTTCTTATCTCTCTAGGATATAAACTAGTAGTGAGATTGCTGGATCAAATGGCATTTCTATTCCTAACTTTTTAGGGAAGCCCCATACCATTTTGCACAGTGATTATTATACCAGGGAGATGGGGTGATCTACTTCTGTAAAGATTAACAGCCTTGAAACTCAATGGGGATCGCTATGAGATGGAATCGACTCAAAGGCAGTGAGTTGGGTTCTTTTTTCTTTTCCCCCACCCGTGTATGAAAGTTCTTTGATCCGTCTGAGTCAGCGTTTGTATATCGTGAGAGATATGGATCTGGTTTCATTTTTCTGAAAATAGATATTTAGTTTTGCCAGTACGATTTGTTAAAGAGACTATCTCTTCTCCACTTAATGGATTTTGGCCGTCTGTCAAAAACAAGCTATCCATAGATGGATGGATTTGTTTCTGGGTTCTCAATTCTGTTCCCTTAATCTATATATCTGTCAATGTAACAGTACCAGGCTGTTTTGACTACTGTGGCTGTATAGTAGGTTTTGATATTTAGAAGTGAATCCTCCCACTTTATTCTTCTTCTTCAGTAGTGTTTTGTTTATCCAGGGTCTCTTTGCTTTTCCTGTAAATTGATGATTAGTTTTTCCATCTCTTTAAAAAATGATGATGGAATCTGGATCAGAATTGTATTATATCTATTGATCACTTTGGTAGAACTGACATTTTCACAATATTCATAAGCATGATGTATTGTTCCATTTATGTAAGTTTCTTTTAGTAGGGTTTTTTTTAATGTTGTTGTTGTTCATTTGTTTGTTTTTGTTTTTGTTTGGTATAAGTCTTTTATATCTCTGGTTAGGTTTATTTCTAAGTATTTAATCTTTTGAGTGGCTATTGTAAATGGTATTGTTTTCCTAGTTTCCTTTTCAAAGTTCACTTTGTTAGGGTAGAGGAATGTGATAGTGGGGTCATGTGTCAACTTGGCTGGCCCACAATTCTGAGCAGTTTAAGCAGTTGTGATATGGTTATTCCCATGATGAGATCAGATGTATAAGCTTTGAGCAGCCAATCCATTGAAAGGGAGTTTTCCTAGGGGAGTGGCCTGCTTCTAATATATACATGGACATCCTGGGAAAAAGAGACAACTTCTGTGGATCTGGACCCTGTTGTGCTGCCTACAATTGTCCATGAACAAACAATCCACCATACTGCCCAGTGATCTTGGATTCATCATCTACCAAAGTCAACAGCTGGCATACAGCCTGGCAATCTTGAGTTCATCAGCTCCTGCAGCTGAATGAGTTGGGAAAATACTCCAGTTTGACATCTGATCCAGGAACTTGGGACTTGTCAGCTTCTGTAACTGTGTGAGCTATTTTCCTAAGATAATTTTTTTTTTTTTCTCTCTTTATACAATCTTTACTGGGTTTGCTTTTCTAGTGAACCCAGCCTAACATTTGAATGATTTTTGTATGTTAATCTTGTATTCTGACACTTTGCTGAATTCTTCAATTAGCTCCAGTTGCTTTTTTTTAATAGTCCCTGGGATTGTGTCTGTACAGGATCATTTCATCTGCAAATAGAGATATTTTTACTTTTTCCTTTTGGAAAAATTTGGACTTGGATTTGGATGCCTTTTATTTCCCTTTCTTGCCTGATTACTCTGGCTAGGATTTCCAATAAAATGTTGAATAGGAGGTGATAATGGGCATCTTTGTCTGGTTCACATATGCAAGAGGAATGTTTTCATTATTCTCTACTGAGAATAATGTTGGTCAATGGTTTTGAATATACTCCCTACTTTGCTGAGTTTTTTTTTTTTTTTAATCTGAAATAGGTGTTGGATTTTGTCAAATGCCCTTTCTGCATCAATTGATATAATCATTTGGTTTTTCTCTTTTGCTTTATTTATGTGATTGATTACATTGATTACTTTTCTCATGTTGAACCATCCTTGCATACCTGGTATGAACCCCATTTGATCATTATGTATTTTTTTTTCTATACAATGTTGGATTCTATTGGCTACAGTTTTGTTGAGAAGTTTTACATGAATGTACTATGGTACTTTTTATTTTATGACCTGTTCAATTTCTTTTGTCTTGGGTCTGTTCAGATTTTCTACCTCAGTCTGTGTTAATTTAGGTAGGCATTTTGTTTCTAGAAATTTGTCCATTTTTCTAGGTTTCAAGTTTGTTGTAGTCCAGTTCTTCATAGTCTTAATAATTCTTTACTATCCCTTTCATTTCAATTGGTTCTTCTGTGATGTTGCCAATTTAATTTCTTTTTTTAACATGCATTTTATTGAAATATAATTTATGTACAGCGAAGTACACAAAACTTAAGTGACATGGGACAAAGCATTTTTTTTTTTTTTTTGCAGTGTTTCCTCCTCTCCCCTCCCACTCCTGGTAACCAACATATATAAACCTTTCCTTGATCCTCCACAACAATGAAGTAATACTATATTTGTCCTTCTGTGAATGACTTATTTCACTCAGCATAATGTCCTCCAAGTTCATCTATATTATGCAGTGTTTTGCAGACTCTACTCTATTCTTTAGTGCTGCATAGCATTCCATTATATGTGTGTACTATAGTTTGGTCAGCCAGTCTTCTGCTATAAATCTTGGAGATAAGTCCCTTGCCAGATATGTAATTATTGGCAAATATGAATTTTTTGCTATCATTTTGCTTATGTGCTTTTTCATGGTGTTGATTTCTTTCTTCCACATAATTTTTTTATGCTGAGCTCATTTTGTTTATGTTATCACCTCCTTCATTGCTATTGTTTTAGTATTTGCTGAATATTTATGCTGGTCCTCTTTTTGATGTGTAGGTTTATCATTTTTCTTTGAGGTTACCCTGTGAGTTTAAGTTTTCTTCCCAAGTTTAGAACAGTCCATTCTATCTTGTAGTTGTCTTGACTTCCCTATCATCTAGAAGGTCTGTAATGACACAGCTTTTTCCCTTTTTGGTTTGTAGTTGTCCTCATTTGTCAATTGATGTCTCTGGTTCCCTGTTTACAATCTTGTAGGCTTCTTTACTTTGGATACTTCCATAGCTGGGTTTGCTTCTGGGTTGTATTATCATGTGTGTTAATGGTCAGTTGTTGTTGGCTGTTGTTGCTTCTCTGTCCAAAGGACTCCCTTTAGCATCTCTTGTAAGGTTGGTCTGGTTTTAACAAATTTCCTTAATTTCTGCTTATCTGGAAATGTCCTAATTTCACCATCATATTTGAGGGGCAATTTTGCTGGGTGCCTAATTCTTGGTTAGAAATTTTTCTCTTTCAGTGCTTTATATATACCATCCCATTGTCTTCTCACCGGCATGGTTTCTGTAGAGAAATCTGAGTTAGTCTTATTGGTTGCCCCTTGTACGTAACTTTTTGTTTTTCCTGTGCTGCTCTTATGATTCTTTCTTTGTCTTTGGTTTTGGTGAGTTTGATGACAATATGTTTTGGTGATTTTCTTTTGGTGTCTATCCTGTTTGGGGTTCATTGGACTTCCTGAATGGATATATTCTCATCTTTCATCATACCAGAAAAATTCTCTTCCAACAAATCTTAGACAATTTTCTCTGTGGTTTTATTTTACTCTTTCTGTTCTGGAATTCTAATGACATGTAGGTTATTCCTTTTGATGGTATCCCACATGAACCTTAGGCTTTCTTCATTTTTTTTTGATCTTTTTTCTGATTGATCCCTTTCCAAAGAAGTATTGAGGTATTTGTCTTCAATCTCACTAATTCTGTCTTCCTTTGCATCAATTCCACTCCTTTGCCCTTTCAATGTATTATCTATTTCTAACAATTTAGTATTAATCTTCTGGATTTCTATCTGTAGATTTTGTATCATTTCTAATTTTTTGTTTATTTTGTCATATTGTTCTTGTATTTTCTTCCAAAATTATTCTAGGGTTTTGTCTGTGCTTTCCTTAATCTGTTTCTTAATTCGTTGAAGATATCTAAATATAATTCTTTTGAATTCCTTATCAGGGAGTTCCAATTCTGCGTCTTCGTCAGGGATGTGTTTGGGGTCTGTATCATGGTCCCTTGTTTCTCCTGCTTTGTCTTGCTTTTTTGTGTGGACTGTGTTGTCTCCAAAGCATTGTGATGTTCTTGTGTTTATGTTTAATTGGTGATTGTATGTTGGAGTGAATTACCCACAATTTTTGTTTTCTTTCTCTTTTTTTGTATGTTATCTACACAAGCAGGGTACTGTGCTCCTCTATTCACTACATGACAGCACTTACACACTCACCACCTGTCTCCTTTCCAGCCACTCATATGTCCCTGCTGACTTTGGCAAACAGAACCTTTTCTTAGGTCCCTGGAATCCGAATGAGAATGCTATCACTTTAAAATCCAAAATGGCTGCCACTTGTAAAGATTCAAAATGGCTGTGCCCTCTGTCACTTTATATATCCAACATGGCTGCTACTTGCAAACATTCAAAATGGCTGAGCCCTCGGTCACTTTAAATATCCAAAATGGCTGCCATGTGTAAACAATCAAAATGGCTGTGCCCTCCAGACAGCGGAAAGTCAACATCTCAGGTTGTCTCCCTCCTTGCTTCATCAGCCCTTCCTAGTCATAGGCCACCAGTGCAGCTGTCCCTGCAGTCCTTGAAGACCAGGGCTGATCTTTAGGTCAATTCTAAGGTTCCAACACCACTTGGAAATATTCAGGC
Organism: Orycteropus afer afer; assembly: GCF_000298275.1. NCBI lineage: Eukaryota > Metazoa > Chordata > Mammalia > Tubulidentata > Orycteropodidae > Orycteropus > Orycteropus afer. Next base: position 6,395,658 of record NW_006921736.1, on the reverse strand, counting down.
TGTTAGTCCCGTCAGAGTAGCTGACAGTCCACAGCTCCGACTTTCTCTGTACTCACTGTTTTCATTCAGGTTTTTCCATTAGTTGGTGCCTAATCCACTTCTGTATAGTTCCTTTCAAAGTCAGGGCTCCAGGACTGTCTTCTGTATCTCTTCAATTGGTTTTTCTTTTCTTTGTTGAAGAGGGTCTGTGTTGCTTGTCTGCCTATTCTTCCATCTTACTGGAAGGCCAATTTAATTTCTTCTTTTTGTTATTTAAATTTTCTCCTTTATTTCCTTTGTCAAATTTGCCAATGATTGGTCAATTTCATTAACCCTTTTAAAGAGCCAACTTCTAGTCTTGTGGATTCTATTATTTTTCTGTTTAAATAATTTTGATCAAATCTTTATTATTCCTTTCTTCTGGAGACTGTAGGCTTTCTTTTTCCTGTTCTTTTTAAATTATTGAAGTTCTTGGGTTAACGTGATTTTGGTTCTTTCTTCTTTTTTGATGTGTGCACTTATTGCTATGAATTGACATTTGAGCACTGTTTTTGCTGTGTCCAGAAGGTTTTGGAATGTGGTGTTTTCATTCTAGGAATTTTTTTACTTCTTTAGTGTAGTGCCTAAGGCACTTGACTGCTAACCAGAAGGCTGGCAGTTCAAACCCACCAGCCACGCCTCGGAAGGAAGATGGGGCAATGTTCTTCCATAGTGATACTGCCTCAGAAACCCAAGGAGGGGGCGCTATGATTCATGTCCAACTCAACAGCACATAACCACAACACAACAACAACATTACAAGTAGCTTTTATGCAGGGTTTTATTCAGTTTCTGTGTGTTTATTTGTTTTTCCTTGTTCTTTCTATTATCGATTTCTAATTTTATAGCTTTGTGATTTGAGAAGATGCTTTGCACTATTTCAATGTTTTTAAATTTATTGATGCTTGCTTTTTGGCCTAACATGATCTATTCTGGAGAATGATCCATATGCATTGGAAAAGAATGTATATTGTGCTATTGTTTGGTGGACTGTTCTGCATATGTCTGTAAGGTCAAGTTGCTTGATATGGTTGTTTAGATCTTCTGCGTCTTTGTTGATTTTCTTTCTAGTTGTTCTGTCCTTTACAGAAAGTGGTGTATTACAGTCTCCTACTATTATTGTGGAGTTGCCTATTTCTCTTTTCAGTTCTGTTAAAGTTTGATTTATGTATTTTGGGGTCTTTCTTTGGGTGCATAGATATTTATTGGATTGACCTTTTAATCATTACATAATGACCTTCTTTGTCCCTGGTGGCTTTCACCTTAAAGATTTTTTTTTTTTTTTAAATAAGAAATTAATACTGCCACTTTTGCTCTTTTTTCGTTGTTGTTTGCATGATATATGTTTTTCCCGCTTTTGATCTGTAGCTTATGTTTATCTTTGTGTCTTGTAGGCAGTAAATTGGTGGGTTACATTTTTTCATCCATTCTGCTAATGTCTGTCTCTTGATTGGTATGTTCAATCCATTTACATTTAGTGTAATTATCAAAATGTATTCTGGTTTCCTAGTGCTCTGACAGGAACATACCACAAATGGGATGGCTTTAACAAACAGGAGTTTATTCTCTTAAAATTTGGAGGCTTTAAGTCCAAGTTTAAAGTGCCAGGCCCTAGGGGATGGGTAAAAGGTCCTCAGCCTTGGGCTTCACCTCTGCCTCCAGCTCCCAGCCCACTGAAGCTAGAGGCTGTTTTTTTGCTCAGATAGCCGCTGGCTGCTGAGGATGCCAAGCCCAAGGTTGACTAGTAAAAAGGTACAGTCCAGATGTTACCAAATCACATGGCAGGCCATTAATTCAAGTCCATTTTAAGTCCAAAAGTCACAGAGCATGGCAGGCTGCTGAACAACAACATGGCTACATGTAGGGTTCAAGGTGCCATAAGCTAGAGACTATCTCCAAAGCTTCTCCTTATATATAGGAAGAAGACCACATACCCAAAGGCAGCTACTCAGCTGCTTGTGGTAGTTGATTGCCAGTCTCATCATGGGGAATAACTACTACTAGCTACCCAGACACTCAATCAGGCCCAGCCAAGTTGACACACAAACTGAACTACCACAATTCCACCCCTTGTCAACTTGGCATCTGTACAGATCTCTCTCACTGGGTGGCTCCAGTCCCCTAGTTCCTCTAAGTGGTGACCTCACCCCCTGGCCTGGCAGGCCTCATTCCTCTCCTTCTTGGGCCTGGAAGCCCCACCCCCTCAGTCTTGGGCAGTAGGATTCCATTGTGCTGCCTATAACTGTCCATGAGCAAACAATTCATCATTCGGCCTAGAGATCTTGGATTCGTCATTCGTTGGAGTCAACAGCCAGTATACTGCCTGCCAACCTTGAGCTCCTCAGCCCCTGCAGTTGCGTGAGTTAGGAAAAGCCTCCAGCTTGATGTTTGATCCAAGAACTTTGGACTAGCCAGCTTCTATAAGTGTGTGAGCCATTTTCCTAAGATAAATTTCTCTTTCTCTCTCTATATAAGTTTTATTGGTTTTGTTTCTCTAGAGAACCCAATCTAACACAAAAGGTATGAATTTACTGCTGTCATTTTGTTGTGTTTTTTTTTTTGTGTGTGTGTATGTGTGGTGCTCATGATTTCTTTCTTCCAAATATTTTTCTATGCTTAATTCTTTTTATTTATGGATTATCTGTTCATTTCCTTTGTTGCTACTGATTTAATATTTACTGAGTTTTCTAATGTTTTACAGTACAGTACGTTATGGTTTCACAGTAGTCTTCTATTTTCTTCTTTATTTTGGAGAGAAGGTTTATTAATTTTCTTTGTGGTTACTGTAAAATTTATTATTATTTTTCTAAATTTAAAATAGTCTGTTCTATCTTGATATCCTCTTGACTTCATCTCCATTGGGAAGTTCTGTAACTATACCATTTATTCCCTCTTTTTGCTATGGAATATCAAAATTTACAGATTGATGTCTCTGGCTGCCTATTTTCAATCTTGTAAGTTTATTGTATTTTTGATAATTCCTTCTCTAGGTTGGTTTCCAGGTAATGCTCTCATGCATCCTAATCTCTTAATCTTTATCTCGTCCTGCCCCTGTTTTTCAGTCTGATGTTGTTGGTTTTCTGTCCAAAGGGTTCCTATTAGCTTTTCTTGTAACAATGGTCTGGTTTTGATAAATTCCCTTATTTCTGTTTATCTGAAAATACCTTACTTTCACTATCATATTTGAGGGATATTTTGCTGGTAGGAAGTTTTTTATTTCAGGATCTTATATATGTCATCCTATTGTCTTCTTGCCTGCATGGCTTCTCCCAAGAAATCTGAACTTTCTATAAAAAACTACTTCAAGAAACCATAAGAGATCTACATAAATGGAAGAACATCCCATGCTCATGGATAGGAAGATTGAACATTGTGAAAATGTCAG
>NW_006921736.1:6339846-6389390 GCF_000298275.1 Orycteropus afer afer | reverse complement strand
TGATTTTGTCTATGTTTTCCTTGATATCTCTCTTTATCTGTTGAATGTTCCTAAATGTACTTTATTTGAATTCTTTATCAGGTAGTTTCACTACCATTTCTGGCCTTGTATTTTAGTCACTTGCTTGAGTCACTTTGTCCTGTTTCTCTATATGAACTGAAATTTTTCGTTGTGTCTGATGCATTGTATTTATTTGATGATTGCATATTGGTTTGATCCACCCTGGTTTTTTTTTAATGATGTATCCAGGCAAGCAGAGTGTGTATACTACTCTGGTCACTAATGTGGCAGCACTGAGGTGTTTACCACCTGTCTCTAGGTTGGTGCAACAGCAGGTGGGAGTGTGTCCATGGTTCTCTCTAGCTAGTTATGTAGAGTACCTGAGGGTTGGTCAGGTGTTTCCCACTGGCTGTCATTGATCCAGTGGTGCTGGGATGGGTGGTGGTACATGTACAGTGGGTGAGATGGCAGATGTGGTGAATGTGGCTGAATAGTGTGGGCCTGGTCACTGCCTTCCACTGGATGGTGTAAAACAAAACCAAAAAACAAAACATAAAAAAGAAGAAACAAACAAACAAAAAATGAAGAGAAAGAGAGAGGGAGAGAGAGAGAAAGAAGAAGGGGGGAATAAAAAAAGCAGTGTAGTAGCAGGTGCAGGACCTCACCACCAATTACCACAGAGGCAGTGGTTATGTGAAGTCTGATCTGCAAGAGTACACACTACCAACATGGAGGTGGTGGTCATTCAGTGCCCTATTCATGGAAGTGTGCTCCACCAACTGTAGAGTCTGTGGAGGAATGGTCCAAGACTCGCAAGAAGATGCCTCAACAATTGCATAGGCAGTGGGTGCATGAGATTCAATTCCAGGAAGTGTACCACAGGCTGCTGTAGGAACAGAGTGCCAGAGTGTCCACAGGTGGGAGGCAGGCTGGGTGGACCATCAGGTGGGGGAGGGGAAGCAATGGTGGTGTCACCAGCCACTGGGTGAGTGGTAGGGCATTTGCACTTCTGGTCACTGAGAGGGTGTGTGTACTAAGAGGGGAGAGCACAGATCACTGGTGTGGATGCCAGGACAGTCCTGGGTGAGTTTAGCTGGTTATCAGGTTTGTGTCCTGACTCAGTGCAAAGGAGGTGGGTGCCCACAGATCAGCATCCCCAGCCATCACACCACAGGCCTTCCCCAGTACCTGGGTCCCCAACCCAAACAACCAGGGACCACTGCTTGTGAGTGGTTCTATCCCAATTTTCTGCCCTCCCTGCTGTATAGTTGCCCGAGTCTCTGATATTCTTGCCTATTTTCCTGTACTTCCCTTCTTTACATCTAGTTCATATTCTGCTCACCTTGCTTCGCATCTGCTTTTCTTACACTGTGTCTCTGTCTTTTGAGGATCCCATGAAGTTTCCTTCCCAAGATTCAAAATGACCACATTGGAGGCACCTCCACTCCACCCCATATTTCTCCTTGTTCACTGCTTTTGTTCAGTTTCTTCTTCCAGTAGTGTTTGATCTTCTTTATCTTTTCATTTGAAGCTTAAATTTCCAAGATTACCATCTGTATCTGTTTCACTTGGTTTCTCAGGTCTTTGTTATAGTGGAATGGTGTAGAATGTCTAGTTCACCATCTTAGTTCCCCCTTCAACAAAATTATTTTTCCATATGATAATTTTGATAATTTTCTTCTTTCTTCCTGCAACTCCTATTAGTTCAGTACTGGAACTTCTTCAAATTATGGTCCAAATTTTATATCTTTCCTTTTCTGTTTTCATTCCTTTCTATTTTATTCCTCCAGTTTTTTTCAGAATTGTCTTTATAATCTTGTTTTGAATTTGACCTGTACAAGGTTTGTGTTTCCAATGTCTCTTTCAAATATATTTTTATAGCATTCCTGTTTGTGTTTGAATCCATGGCATAACTTTTCTCAGAGGTGTAAATTTTAAAAATTTCTTTCTTCCACTCCAGAGCTGTCAAGGGAATGACTCAAGGCCATTTCATTAGTGTCCCATCTCCAATTTCTCTGTCCTCCTTGTAGTAAAAACAAAAGAAAAAAGAAACCCTTGGAAATAGAAGATATAGATAAAAGTTACTTGCTAGTTCTTTCTACTGCTTATTAGGAATAGACAAAGTAAAATGTAAAATCTTGACTGCTCATTTGACATTTCTCCTTCCCTGACAGAAAAAATGTGGTTTTTGTTGTTGTCAGTTGCCTTCAAGTTGACTCAGACTCCTGGCAACCTTATAAATGGCAGAACTAAACTTTGCTTGGTCTTGTGCATTTTTGTGATTTTTGATATGTTTGATCCCATTGTTGAGGCTATTGTATCACTCCATTTCTTCAAGGGTTTCCCTCATCTTCACTGACCTTCTACTTCACCAAATAAGATGCCCTTTTCCAGCAATTGGTCTTTCCTGATGGTTTGTCCAAAATAAGCAAGATGAAATCTATCAACCTCACCCTTAGGGAAGATTTTGGTTTTATTTCTTCTAAGACTGATTTGTTTATTCTTCTGGCAGTCCATGGTATGATTCTTCTCTAATACCACAATTCAAATCCATCAATTCTTCTTCTGTCTTCTTTTTTCATTGTCCAGCTTTCATGTTGTTGTTGTTGTTGTTATGTGCCATCGAGTCAGACCCGACTCATATCAACCCCTCCTTGGATTTCCAAGACAGGAACACTACAGAAATAGCTTTCCCAACCTTCCTTCTGGGGAGTGGCTGGTGAGTTTCATAGTGATTAATAAAAAATTTCATATTTTTATATTATTTATGGGCTCAAGAGTCAGCCTATCAATCCAGTTGCTAGAAATAACTTGTGTTTTAATTAATATGTTCCAAAAATGCAAATATAAAATATTTTAATTTTTAAACTAACTAACCATTATACCAGGAGCTCTGGTAGCATAGTGCCTAAGGCACTTGACTGCTAACCAGAAGGCTGGCAGTTCAAACCCACCAGCCACTCCTCGGAAGGAAGGGTGGGCAATCCTACTTCCGTAGTGATACTGCCTCGGAAACCCAAGGAGGGGTCGCTATGAGTCGGGGCCGACTCGACGGCATATAACAACAACAACAACAACCATTATACCAATTGATCTTCATTAAAAAGGAAATTATAGTTTAACAAATGGATTTTGGAAAATGCCTAGCAAAGCATGTCTATATCATTGTGGACTTTTTACTACCTTTGTGGAGTTCACACGGGAGCTCTGGTAGCATAGTGGCTAAGGCACTTGACTGCTAACCAGAAGACTGGTGGTTCAAACCCACCAGCCACTCCTTGGAAGGAAGATGGGGCAATCTACTTCAGTAGTGATACTGCCTCGGAAACCCAAGGAGGGATTGCTATGAGTCCGGTCTGACTCGACGGCATATAACAACAACCACAGAGTTCACACAATATGCTTTATGTCTGTCTAAAGAATGCTAACATTCTATTAAAGAATAAGAGTCTAATTTATAATCTGGATGTTTCTTTTTAAAATTTATAAATATTTGCTACTCTTAAAATAAACAGTTTTGCATAAGACAGTGTTTGGCATTCAGTGGCCATTTATTTATTGAGCATCTACTATATACCAGGCACAGTGCTCCAAACCAAAACCAAACTCACTGCCGTGGAGTCAGATCTGACTCATAGCGACCCCTCCGTGGGTTTCTGAGGCATTTTCACTACGGAAGTAGATTGCTCAACCTTTCTTCCTAGGAGTGGCTGGTAGTTGTGGGTTTGAATCCCCAGCCTTCTGGTTAGCAGTCAAATGTCTTAAGCAGTATGCCACCAGAGCTCCCAGGCACAGTGGCAGAAGCTACATATGCAGTATAAATAAATAAATAAAGAGATACTGTTTGTGCCACTGTGAAGTTTATGGGAGATAGACAGTAAATGTTGTTGTTATGTGCCGTCGAGTCAGCCCTGACTCATAGCGACCCCTCCTTGGGTTTCCGAGGCAGTATCACTACGGAAGTAGGATTGCCCAACCTTCCTTCCGAGGAGTGGCTGGTGGGTTTGAACCGCCAGCCTTCTGGTTAGCAGTCAAGTGCCTTAGCCACTATGCTAGCAGAGCTCCTTGACAGTAAATAATAACCATCAAATATACACATTATTTTTATGAAGTTTAAAAATTGCTATATAAGAAACTGATGGGGTAAAGATTAGAGAAGAAGGCATAAACCTATCGATACAGTCTATCACCTATTTGGTGTTCAAGAGACACATGTGGAGTGAATTTTCTTATACACTTCAGAAGATACTATAATATTTACTTCTTTTTTTTCCTATGCCAAATGTTGTTTTCCAGTGAGAAGTAATAGCTTAATCTACATCTATAACAGGGTGGGTTTTTCTAATCTTATAGTATAATTTGATACAAAATTGTTCTGTGAAAGATTGTTTCTCTAATGCAAAAGAAAGGGGAGGGGAGGCTGTTACCCTAACAGCTGTAAAATTTAGCACTTTTCTTTCATTGTGGCTACACAATGCCAAACATCCAGATGCAAAGTGAGCTTTTCAGACAATCATCTGGGTGCCTACAAATGGAGGACTGTGGTAGCTGATAAACAAAACAGCCTCAGTGAGTGTGGCTTTTTCCCATTGCATCTGGATATTTTGACACTATCCAGACATAGAGTTTATCATAACATGACTGAAAATGAGTAACAGGTACTTGGCCCAATGATCAGAGGCAGCCTCAACATACAAAATGATTCACCATTTAACTGATTCTTCAACAATGCTTATCCTAATTTTTTACAAAACCCATATCACTTAAAAAAAAAAAAGAAAAACTAATTAAAAGGTATATATATATATATTTAACTTAATAAAAACATTTACTCAATGTCTTTTTTTGTTGTTGTTTCCTTCAAGGAGTACTGTTTTTGAAAATTTTACTAATACCATCTTGCCTTAGGGAGCTCTGGCGGCATAGTGCCTAAGGCATCTGACTGCTAACCAGAAGGCTGGCAGTTCAAACCCACCAGCTACTCCCCAGAAGGAAGGTTGGGCAATCTACTTCTGTAGTGATATCGCCTCGGAAATCCAAGGAGGGGTCGCTATGAGTCAGACCTGACTTGACGGCAGTGGGTTTTATCTTGCCTTAAAAATAAAAACTATTTGCCATATTTTATTGAGCAAATCTACTTCTACTGTTGTTGTTGTTATGTGCCGTCGAGTCGGCCCCGACTCATAGCGACCCCTCCTTGGGTTTCCGAGGCAGTATCACTACGGAAGTAGGATTGCCCAACCTTCCTTCCGAGGAGTGGCTGGTGGGTTTGAACCGCCAGCCATCTGGTTAGCAGGCAAGTGTCTTAGCCACTATGCTACCAGAGCTCCCCTTCTACTGTTAGGAAGCAAAAGAATTCCTTTTTCCCTTATTTATTCTCTCAAATTTTGTTTGTCTTCATATAAGCATAGGAAGAATAAAGTATATCATATTTACAATCATAATGGCTTTTAAATACATACTTAGCCAAAGCTTCCAAAAATAGAAAATGAAGTCTTAAAAACAAACCAGTTTTATCAAAGACAGGTCCTAAACACAGCCTCACAGCAGTGATACCCTGACATTAGGCTCAGGCTTGCAGTGAGAAAAGGAAGGCTAGCTTTTGGGTTAGAGTATCTGGGTGATACAAATGCTCGATGCTCTTGGCTGCTAACAGACAGCTTGGTGGTTCTACTCCACCCAGAGGTCCCTCGGAAAAAAAAGCCTGACAATCTTTGAAAAATCAGCCACTGAGAACCCTACAGAGTGCAATTCTACCCTGACATGTGTGAAGTTGCTGTGAGTATGAATCAACTTGACGGCAAGTGGTTTACTGGATAGAAATTGGGTTACAGAGAGCGAGGGAAACCAGGGTCATTCCAGGATTAATGAAGCATATATTCAAACAATATTTTCTAGTGTTAAAATTACTCTTGTATAAATCTAATGGAATTAAATTCTGTCCCAAATTTCTAAGCACTCTTCCTTTAAGCAATTATTTTTCTTTACTTTTGCTTAGCCAATTAAAGACTCAGGAGAAGATTTTATTGTTTCTCCAGTCAGTGATGTACCTAGATAGTGGTCAAAGAGGACTTTAGCTTCCAGTAATCTTAACCCTTTTATGAGTGCAAATTGATCACTTAACATTTTTTAAAAAGTCCATTTGGTATCTGACCTGTTAACCTTCATATGACGCCATGACATCTTAAAATCACAGAAAATATTAGAAAAATTATGTCTTAAATATGAGCCTTTGTATCTCTTACCATATTCTCTTCTCTAGTGGTTATTACCTAATAATTTTTGACACTGGTGATTAAACATAAAGTTTTACATTTTATGATTCTCTTTCAAACACACAATTGCTAACATATATATCAAGGCAAAAATTAAGCATTTCTAAAGTGTCTGTAATTATATTTATACATTAAAATGTCAACTGGGTAGAATGAATAACTTCAAACAATATTTTAATCTAATTGTTTTAAAATAAAACAATCAGTATTTTATCATCACTCATAATTAATCTTGTGTTTTAAAAACAGAAAAGGACACTGATGTCCTTTGTTAATAATTAATTTGAGCGTTGATTAGAATTAAGAAAATTCAGTTACTTGTTTGATATTTTGATATCTTTGTGGTTAGGGAGTAAAGTCTAATCCTTTGCTTGGTTACTACAACATTTATTATTTTATCATATATTCATGAATATTTTAATGTTTGAGGCTGTTTCTAGGGCTTAAATAGTGTTCAAAACATCATGTCTCAAAAGAAAATCTTTTGCTTCAGACTATTGTATATTCTGGTTGCCTATCTGTGCTTAGTTTTAAAACATAAGGTCAGGTCCCAATGTAGGCAGAAGACTTGTTTGGACAGAATAGGAATTCTCTTGGCCAGGTTTATCTTCCAGAACCCACGACCGTCACTTTCTGTGCTTTCTTCCCTTCTTGGGGATAAATAACATTCATAGATTTTGAGTGTCTTTATGATTTCTTCTTTCTATTCCATAAATTGCTTGCCATATACCTTGCCTATGCAAAGGCAAGTATCTTATGATATGTACTGAGATGCAAATGGCTAATATTACAAAGTTATCATTTATCCTTTGTACCATCCAAAGAAATCATGTGCATATAAGGATATTCAGTGAGCAGTTTTCTTTATTCTACAAACTGTGCCTCTAACATTCTTGGCAGAGCAGAAGATTGAAAAAAAAAAAGAGGAACATATTTCAAGGATCTTACATTTAGATGGACTAATGAAACAAAAACAAATAGCTAATATGTTTTATCCTAAAGCAAAGCTTTTTGACTCCACAGTCAAATCCCTCCTGTAGGATAATGCTTGCATTATAGCCTGTGTTTATCAGAGCTCTACAGCTGATGACTGTTGACTTCAAAAATTATGGACCCTTTGAGGTCAGTGACTGTCTTTTACTTCTACATATGTAGTGGGTTATTATACTTAGAATATAGTAGTTATTCATATATAGTTTTTTAATTGAATAAATATATAAATGCATTAATAGCTATTCAAATAGCTATGCAAGTTACTCATAAGACAAAAACAATCATGTTGCTCTCAAGTCAATACCAATTCATAGTGACCCTATAGGACAGAGCAGAACTGCTCCACGGAGTGTCCAAGGTTGTAATCTTTACAGAAGTGACTACCATATCTTTCTCCTGAGGAGCACCTAGTGGGTTCAAACTGCAGACCTCTCAGTTAGCACATAAGGGGTTAATCACTGCACCACCAGGGTTCCTTAAGTTACCCATAAGAGGCAGTAATTGAAGTTGTCTAAGGCAGAAAGTGGAGTCTCTGAGTGGTACAAATAGTTAATACATTTGGCTGCTAATAGAAAGGTTGAAGGTTCAAATCTACCCAGAGGTGCTGTGACAAAAAGGTCTAGCAATTCTGAAAAATCAACCACTGAAAACACTACAGACACATTTCTACTCTAACACACATGGGGTCTTCCTGAATCAGAGTTGACTCTATGACAACTGGTTTAAGGCAGAAAGAAAAGGGGAGGGTAAAGAAAACAAAAAGCAAAGGACAACTTGCATATAAAGGAAAGAAGAAAGAGAAGGAACCTGGAAAACTGATGAAGGTCAAGAGGCCATCAGTACTGTCAAAGATACTGAAATCATGCTACAGAGCTTGAAATACCTAGCATCAGATTGGTTTAGAGAGAGAAGCTAAATGAAAGCATTTCTTGAGTAAAAGTGAATGCCTAAAAATGTGATAAAATGAAAGAAGAAAGAAACTAAAATTATTCAAGCCCAATGAAGAAGAAAATGTTGAGGAACTATCTGTGAGCTCAGAATTCCATGTAAAAAAGAATTCCTTGAAAGTATTTTCCCTTACATTTGGTAAATGATAATGGTAACATACTACTTAAGACCAAGATTTCTTTAAGATTTTCTACTTTTTTGTTCTGATGCTCATAACTTAGAAAAAGTATGTTACCAAAAATAAAACCTGATGGCAAATAAATATGCCATATTAAAAAATTAAAAGCAAGTCATTGGTATTTTGGAATCATAGTTCAGACCATCTTTAATTATCTGGTGTTTTCAAAACCATTAACTAATTAATTATTACAAGTATTCAGTAACAAATTTTTTTTCTCAGTAGCATTTTTTGATGACCTGTGTTTTATCCAAATATAAATATTTACCTTTTTGTTTCTTTTTAAACCTTCTGTATGCAAACACAGTTCCAAGGGTCTTTTACTCTTGAAATAATTACTTTAAAAAGTAATGTCTAGTTAGTTTTCAGTATTTGGTTGAAAAGATGTTGAAAGATTTTTTTAAGGGACACTTACTAAGTCCTATTTAATCCTCTTTATAGCTCTTCAGGTTAAATAAGTTTTATTTCTCTGAGTTATAATTTAGGAAAGCAAGGCTTAGAGAGTGAATCTCAGAGGGTGAAGATTGCATACAGATTGATCACAGGTTTCAACTTTGGCTTCAAAATGCATTCTCTTAATCATAGGCTTTGGAAAATGACTTAAATCCAGTTAGGTACAGTAGAAATATCCATTACCTTATTCGAAGACTAGGGTGCCCCTAACCCAAGCCATAGTATTTTCAATCGCCTCTTGTGCATGTGAGAGCTGGACAATGAATGAGGAATTAATGCTTTTGAGTTGTGGTGTTGGCAAAGAATGCAGAAAATGCCATGGACTGCTAAAAGAACTAACAAATCTGTCCTGGAAGAAGTGCAGCCAGAATGCTCCTTGGAAGCAAGAATGGCCAAACTTCATCTCACCTACTTGGGTCATGTTGTCAGAAGGGACCATTCTCTGGTGAAGGATATCATGCTTGGTAAAGTGGAGGCTCAACAAAACAGGGGAAGGCTTTCAATGAGATGGATTGGCACAGTGGCTGCAGTGGTGGGCTCAGGTATAGTAGGGTTCATGAGGCTGGCACAGGACCAGGCAGTGTTTCTTTCTGTTGTACATAAGTTTGCTATGAGTTGGAGATAACTTGATGACACATAACAACAACAACAATTTGACGTAACAGAATTACAAATAATGGAAAACCCAGAAAACTACGTATATTGTATACGTTTATTTAAATAGATGCTAGTTTCATTATTCTTTTAAATAATTTATATGCTTTTCTGGAAACACATACTGAGTATATGCTACATATTGAGTATGTATTGAGTATCTAGTACTACTACTACTACTGTGGCTAAAAATGTAAATAAACCAAACCCATTGCATTGAGTCTATTCCAACTCATGTTGTTGTTGTTATGTGCCGTCGAGTCGGCCCCGACTCATAGTGACCCCTCCTTGGGTTTCCGAGGCAGTATCACTACGGAAGTAGGATTGCCCAACCTTCCTTCCGAGGAGTGGCTGGTGGGTTTGAACCGCCAGCCGTCTGGTTAGCAGGCAAGTGTCTTAGCCACTATGCTACCAGAGCTCCCATTCCAACTCATAGTGAGGCTAAAGGACAGAGCAAAACTGTCTCATGCTTTTCAAGGCTGTTATCTATTCAGAAGCAAGCTTCCAAATCTTTCTCCCACAGAATAGTTTGTGGGTTTGAACTACCAACCTTTTAGTTAGCAGCCAAGTGCCTAGCTACTACTACTACTAATCCCAAAACACAGTAATAAGTGTTCAGTTCTGTTAGTTACATCATTGCTTGGATAATTTTACATATTATCAGTGTGTTGAGTTTTCAAATTTTATTTATGGAAGGCTTGAAGACTGGTAGAAATTACTGTCTAGTGTAGTAGGGAATTTGATCTGGTAGATGTCCTTTCTACCCTACTTCCTTCCTGCTTCTGTGCCTCTCTCCTTTCTTCTTCTCTGTGGCAGAGTCTGCCAGCTGCCTTCTCCAATGTCCACTCTTTGCCTTCACTTCAATGGATGCTTTCCACCTTGCTATAAGACCATATTTTCATACCTCTTTTGCAACCAGATAATGGAGCAGGGAGGAGCTCTGGTGGCATAGTGCTGAAGGCATTTAACTGCTAACCAGAAGGCTGGAAGTTCAAACCCACCAGATCCTTGGAAGAAAGATTGGGCAATCTACTTCTGTAGTGATGCTGCCTCAGAAACCCAAGGAGGGGTTGCTATGAGTTGGATCCAACTCGATGGCAGTGAGTTTGGTTTGGTTTGGTTAATGGAGAAGGGGTTCTAGGCAATTTGGCAGAATTGTCATTCTAATCCAAGGCTGCCAAGAGAAATACACTTCTGTCCTGTTTAAGTCATAATTTTTCTTTCTTTCTTTATTTTGTTATAAACAGCCTGAAGCTAATTTGACCTGATGGCCACTAACTATTACTTGGCTTAAAAATTTTTCACTGTGTTAGATATAAATTTTTAAGCCAAGAAATTATACATAACTATATTAATAATTTCTATATATCTATATATACATATATATATGAAAATAGTGCCCTACTTCCCTTAGATTATTTGCTCAGCATACAGATGGAATAAGTATGGTGAAAAGACACAACTCTGACACATTCCTGTCTTGATTTTAAACCATGCAGTATCCCCTTGTTCTACTCAAACAACAGCCTTGTGGTCTATATACAGGTTTCACATGAACACAATTAAGTGTTCTGGAATTCCCATTCTTCTCAAGGTTGTCCATAATTTGTTACCATCCACACAATTGAATGCTTTTTGCATAGTCAAGAAAACACAAGCAAACATCTTTCTGGTATTCTTTGCTTTCAGCCAAGATCCATCTGACATCAGCAATGATTTCCCTCATTCCACATCCTCTTCTGAATCCAGCTTGCATTCTGGAAGTTTTCTGTCAATATACCGCTGCAACAGTTTTTGAACTATCTTCAGCAAGATTTTACATGCATATGATATTAATGACCTTGTTGGATAATTTTCACATTCTGTGGGATCACCTTTCTTTGGAATGGGTACAAATATGTATCTTTTCCAGTCAGTTGGCCAGGTAGCTGTCTTCCAAATTTCTTGCATAGATGAGTGAGTGCCTCCAGTCCAGCATCCGTTTGTTGAAACAGCTCAATAGGTATTCTGTCAATTCCTAAAGCCTTGTTCTTCATCAATTCCTTCAGTGCGGCTTCAACTTCTTCCTTCAATACCATTGGTTCTTGATCATAAGCCAAAGAAGAATGTGGCATCAGGATTGAAGGAAGACTCACTAATAACCTGCAATATGCAGGTGATACAACTTTGCTTGCTGTAAGTGAGGATGACTTCAGGCACTTACTGATGAAGATTAAAGACTATGGTCTACAGTGTGGATTATGCCTCAATATAAAGAGAACAAAAATCCTCACAATTGAATCAAATAAGCAGCATCACGGTAAATGGAGAAAAGACTGAAGTTGTCAAAGATTTCATATTATTTGGTTCCACAGTCAACATCAATGGAAGCAGCAGTCAAGACATCAAATGACATATTGTACTGGGCAAATCTTCTGCAAAAGTCCTCTTTAAAGTGCTTAAGGGCAAAAATGTCTCTTTGAAGACTAAGGTGTGCCTAACCAAAGCCATGGTATTTTCAATCCCCTCTTATGCATTTGAGAGTCTGACAATGTTATAATAAGGAAGACCAAAGAGGAGTTGATGCTTTTGAGTTGTGGTGTTGGAAAAGAATACTGAAAGTACCATGGACTACCAAAAGGACTAAAAGTCTGGAGAAGTACAGCCAGAATGCTCCCTGGAAGTGAGAATGGCCAGACTTTGTCTCACCTACTTGGTCATGTGTCAGATGGGACCATTTTCTGGAGAAGGATCTCATGCTTGGTAAAGTGGAAGGTCAACGAAAAAGAGGAAGGCCCTCAATGAGATGGATTGACACAGTGGCTGCAACAATGGGCTCAGGTATAGCAAGGATTGTGAGGCTGGCACAGGATCAGGCAGTGGTTTGTTCTGTTGTACATAAGGTCACTATGAGTTGGAACTGATGCAACAGCACCTAAAAACAACAACTTCTCTTGGATAGTTACAATTTTACTAACTGTATGTTCATTATCTGACTATCTGTATTGTACATGCAGTCAGACTATGCCTCACACTTCCAGGCAGCTATTAGACTGCTAGGAATGAGACACACACACCTACTGGCCTCAACCATTCCATGGATGCCACATTCATCTGATTGAACTGGACTATACAGTGTTGGCAAATTGAAAACTATTATTATAATTTATAGAAAGCAAACAATAAGCAGTAACAACAGATTCCCAATGTTGAACCATTGAACCTGATGCCATCAAGTTGATTCTGACTCACAGTGACCCTATAAGACAGACTAGAACTGTCCCATAGAGTTTCCAAGGCTATAATCTTTACAGAAGCAGACTGCCATACCTTACTCCTGTAGAGTGACTGGTGGTTCAAACCACCAACATTTGGTTAGCATCCTAGAGTTTTAACCACTGTGCCTCCAGGGCTTCTTTGGAGAACTGCTTATCTTTTCCAAGTTATCCACATTCACTCTTGTGTCACTGGTCAGGCAAGCAATGGATCAAGTCAGATGCCATGTTCATGTCACTGCTGCCTCCAGCTGCCACCATGCTCCTCGAGGTAACGTTCATGGCTCCTGAGGCTTTTGTTCTGCCACCGGAATTCACTAGCCCTCATTGTGGGCTGGAAGACCCTTTGCACAGGATCTCCCAAGCCTCTGCCACTGGACTTTTCTAAGTCTCTGCTGTTGGCTCCCACAATATTACTTGGGCCTGCGGGGCTCTCTGGCCACCACACTTACCAGGACCTCTGCTGCCCAAGTGGGGAGGCATGCAACCCTTGAATGGGGCATACTTAGGCCTTTCTTGACCTGCCAAGCAAGTGTTACAACTTTTTTAGCTCTGCTGGAAAGCATCCTGCCTGAAGGCACTCAGCACTCACTCCATTTGCTGGGCAGTCCCACCACTGTTGTCTCTTACCATCTTCAACACTTGTTCTTTCTTCTGGAACTAGGAGGTTCTTAGTGCTGGGGCCCTGTGTCCTTGCTCCAAAGGATTCAGTCTGCTCCAGACTCTTCTTGACGGTAGTAAGGTCCGCTAACAAATCTTTTAAGCCTAATGGGATGGCAAAACTGACCAATCCCCTTGGTAGGCCCAAGTACCTTATTTGCATAATAACAATCCAAGAACTGTAAGAGTTTTACACACTTTATTTGCATATTCTAGTCAATCATTTTGTGAGAGTTAAGAGACCATAGCTAGAAAGGCCATATAAAAACAAATTACTCTACCTCTCAGGTACAAATGTTGGTGAACTCATTTATGCTTTAATATGAGTTTCTTCCTGAGAGTTTCTCCCCCTCATACTTTTTCAATGAGGTGAAATGTGTTTGATATTTTCTTTGAAATGAGATGAGATGATGCATGTGAAAGAAAATTTTCAAATTTTCTTGGAAAATTATGCGGTGTTACACGGGGTTTCTGAATTATTATTTATAATTTTTTCTCCCACATATTGAAATTTGAGAACATATGATTGCATCCCTAAATCTTTCCAACTTCTCAAACAAAAAGCCAAACTCACTGTCAGAGTCAATTCCGACTCATAGGGACCCCTATTGGGTTTCTGAGGCAGTAAATCCTTATAGATTCCACTGAGCAGCTGGTGGGTTTGAACATCAGACCCTCTGGTTAGCAGTCAAATGCCTTAGGCATTGCACCAGAGGGAATAATTAGGCATATAATGGTTGGGGCCAAACCTTTTGTAAGTACCTCACGGAAAGTTGTGGCAAAAATCTTAAGAATTCTAGTCAAAGTGTTGTTGTTGTTATGTGCAGTCGAGTCGGCCCCGACTCATAGTGACCCCTTCTTGGGTTTCCGAGGCAGTATCACTACGGAAGTAGGATTGCCCAACCTTCCTTCCGAGGAGTGGCTGGTGGGTTTGAACCGCCAGCCTTCTGGTTAGCAGTCAAGTGCTTTTAGCCACTATGCTACCAGAGTCAAAGTGTAGTCAGGCTCTAATTGTAACCAGGAATCTTTTATTCTCATCAGTTTACGATTTTGCTTATTTATGGTCTGTGTGCTCAAAGACTATACAAGAAAGACATTTTTCACTCTACCAAATGAACAAGTGCAGTGGAGCTTTAGTTAACATTTTATAATATATGAAGCAGTAATGTAAACAAAACTATGGCTACACTGAAGCACATAAAGAGAGAGAGGTAGTAGAATACTGGAATATGCAAACATTTGAATAACCAGTGTTAAATTGTGAATGGAAAAACAATGATCTCATACTATGGAGAAGAAAATAAATTAATAATTCATGTCAAAATAAGCATTATTATGTCCAATTGTCAAGGATTCATACATTGCAATACTTCTGAATTTTGAGATTTAAATTTAGAAATGTGTGACTACAAGCTGTCTTGTACAACGTCTACACCAAATAGAGAATAAAAAAAAACTCACTCCCGTCAAGTCAGATCCAACTCATAGTGATCCCTTCTTGGGATCCTGAGGTGATATCACTATAGAAGTAGATTGCCCAACCTTCATTCTGTACACCTCAATATCTGGTTTTATGGTGTCCAAGTGCAAAATGGTATAATTGCAAATTGTATAGATGATTTTACTTCTAAATTTTCTACAATAAGTTCTTTGGATTTTTCACAGGAAATTCTGAATTATTTTAGAAAGAAAGAAGGGGGATGGAAAGGAAGAAAGGTAAGAACAAAGATGCCCAGGTAGTGAGAAAACAGAAAGAGAACATAGAATATGACTTTTAAGAAGACATAAAAGAATAGCACTACAAAAATGAAGAGAATAAAGAGTAATGTTGTGTATATCCTGTCTGAGAATACATAACTGACTTCATACTTTCTAATAAATTATAATTTTATTCACATATTTTTTGGTTTATTTCTCTTGCCTTTTAGGACCAAAAACAAAGGAGCTCTGGTGGTGGTGTGCCTAAGGCACATGACTACTAACCAGAAAGCTGGTGGTTCAAACCCACCAGCCACTCCTTGGAAGGAAGGTTGGGCAATCTACTTCCATAGTGATACCGCCTTGGAAACCCAAGGAGGGGTCGCTATGAGTTGGGTCCGACTGGATGGCACATAACAACAAGGGCATTTCCACATATTATTTTCATCTCCCAGCAACTGCTTAAAGGTTTAATGCTAAAGGAGAAAGAATAAAAGACTATACCAGTGCTAATTAAGCCCAGGGGGAAAGAAAGAATAGAGAATGGGAGAAAATATCTGCCAGAACAAACATAAGATTTCTCTCCATTACTTATCATTACTGGGCTCATATTCTTTATAATGTAAATGCTTTCAGTACTTATTGATTTACTATACTGGTAATTATGCTAACAATGACAATACTGTCCTGCATAAATGTTAATTTTGTTTAAAACCTCATTGTAAACAGGTATCTGTAATACCTAAACACAAGGCATTGGACTTATTGAAGTCCTACTGTGTGCAGCACTCAGTATTTGCACTGGGGATATACAGAATGCATTAAAACTCATTTCTTGTTTTGCTTGGATCATAAAGTGGTAGAGCTTAAAGTACTCAGTCCAACAGAGAATAAGAAATCGATTTCTTAAGTCTCTCTCTCTCTGCATGGTGGTAATTTGATTGGAGTGATGTTTTATAGGGATTAATTTGCAACACTATCTAGTATGGATCTCATAGAGATAGATGGTAGAGAGACTCCCAGGTAGAGAATTGGAATGATCGACTGGAAATGACACTGGGATGGAAACAAGAAGGATGATATTGGGGTTGTGGAGCTACAATATTAGTTCCTGCCTCACACTGGTTTCAACAGACAGCCTTGTCTATCCTCTTAACACTGTCAAGAACAGCTGTTAGACAGAAAAATAAAACAAAACCCAGCACAGCTCCTTGAACAAATTCCCTCTCCAATTTATACACTCATCTTTTTCACAATTATCTTCCCTCAGATTCCTCTGACCCCAGGGGAATTCATATATGAGTGATTCTTCTACACATACTCATTCTTTCACCCAGGAACTATGAGAATATATTTTTATGGAAATATCTCCACTCTAATCTGGATCCCATTTGCATCCATCCCCACAGAAAACAACTTGAATCCATTATCTTCTATTCAGCTTCAATGCTTCTCCTGTCCTCATTCCTTCCCTCAGACTTTAAACATGTTCAAATTGTTCCCATTCATAATTTTCTCCCCTTTTTGCCATTTATCCTATCTTTTTTCACTGGGTTCTTTTTTCCTGCTTCACCAGTGGTTCATTCTTTGGCTTTATTTTCTTTTTATGTACCACCTATATACCCAACATATTTTTGGAATGACCAATGTATTCAAAATGGAAATAATTATCTTCTCCTAACTCTTTTGCTCTGTTACTTATATATCATAGAATAGTGTCATAACCATTTTAATCTTTCAAACTAGAAACCTGGAAGAAATTCTAGATGCTTCATTCCTTCATCATTTATCACTAATTGTATTGTAATTCTTGGGCTCTATCAGCTGTTTTTTTTTTTTTTTTTTCCTGTTTGGAAGCAACATAGCAGAAATAGGAATTTATTGAAGGCACACAGGAGTTCACAGAATTGATTAGAAGTTTGGAAAACTAGGTCCTGAAAATTGTGAGACTAAGGAGTAGGAACTGAAGTGATATTGGTTTTCAAGATATGTGTCACCAATTAAAAAGGAGCTCTGGTGGCGCAGTGCCTAAGGCATTTGACTGCTAATCAGAAGGTTGGTGATTCAAATCCACCAGCTGCTCCACAGTAATCTGCTTCTGTAAAGATTTACCATCTTGGAAACCCAATAGAGGTCACTATGAGTTGGAATTGACTCAATGGCAGTGGTTTGATTTTGGTTTTGTTAGGCGGCCAATGAAAAATATGGCTGCAAATGCTTTGACAATCCTTACGCTGACAATAAAGATAATTTCCTCTCCCTCATATCTAGATTGACCTGTGAATGCTTTCATTAATGGCGTAAATATAAGTAATGATATGCCAGTTGCAGGTTTCATCTTTAAACAGAACTTACTGGCATTTTCTACTTTATGTTCTTGGAGTCCTAAGCCACCATGAGAAAGGTGATGACCACAGTGGAGTGATATCATAGAGAACCTGAGAATACAGAGAAGAAGAAGGGCTCCTATGAGCTCAGCCTTCCAATCATCCTCACAACCTATGTGAGGGAATCTTCTTCAGTTGATGTCTCCTGTAGCAGAAGAATTGCACAGATGGGTCTTGTCCAAATTCCTGACCCACAAAATCATGACATAGAATAAAATAGTTGTTCTCTGCTACATTTTAGAGTAGTTTGTTATATACCAATTGATAAAGATAACCTTATGAATGTCACACTCAGGAATGTGTCTCTGAAATAAAACAACTTCAACAATTTATTCAATATTCATGGTTTTTTGCTCAAGATTCAAAATCCTATGAGACAACTTCTAACATTCAAGTATAAGTCTCACAGCCTTCTCTGTGTAGACTGCCTGTGAGAGGAAGTATCTGGCCCCTTTAGTTTCTATAGATTGAAGGGGGAAAAAAAGAAAAAGGCTTTACCATTCCTCTGAAGCAAAATACAAAAGAAGTGATAATTTCCTCAAAAGGAATCAAAGTGCCATGTGCAATGGGGAATGAATACTGGAAAGTGCTCCCAAATGACACATATCCACCAAATGAGGATTCTATGTTTAAATATCTTTTGAAACATTCCTTTACCCTAATACCTAATACCATCCATTTACTTCAAACCTTCATCTACTCACACCTGCACAATTGCAATAGCTGTTTATTTGGTCTCTGCTACCAAATTTCCTTTTTTTTTTTTTTTTTTCTGCTGCCAAATATATCTTTTTTAAAACAAATATGATCTGGGACCACAGGATATTCACATGTAAAAGAATGAGTTTTTCTACCTGTCTCATACCATACACAAAATTAACACAAAATAGTTCATAAACCTAAATTTAAGGGCTAAAACTATAAAATTCCTAGACGAAAACAGAAGAGTAAGACTCTGTGACCATACCTTAGGTGTAAATTTATTAGGGGCAACATCAGGAAGCACAAGAGATGAAAGAAAAGTAGAAATATTGAACTTATCAAAATTGAAGACTTTTGTGCACCAAAGGATATAATTGAGATAAACAGATAAGCCAAAGAAAGAAAGAAAATAAGTGCAAATAGTAAATCTGACAAAGAATTTGTATCCAGAATATATATTAAAAAAACAAAACAACTACAGCTGAACAATAAAAAGACAAATATCTCAATAAACACCTGAAAGATGCTCAACATCATTAGTTATCAGGGAAATGCACATCTAACTCAGAATAAGATTATACGTCCTACCTACTCAAACCCAACACAACCCACTGCTATTGAGTTCATTCTGACCCATAGTGACCTTCCAGGACAGAATACAGTTACCCCAGAGAGTTTCCAGGGCTATAAATCTTTACAGAAGGACTGCCACATATTTCTTCTGTGGAGTAACTGGTGAGTTCTTACCACAGTTGTTCTGGTTAGTAGTCAAGCTCGTTAACTATTGCATTACCAGGGTTTCTTTACACTTACTAGGATGTCTAAAATTAAACAGAGATAGTCAATCCGAAATGTTGGCAAGGATGTATAGAAATTGGAACTCTTACACGTTGCTAGTGAGAAAATAAAATGGTGCAGCCACTTTGGGAAAAAGTTTGGCAGTTCCTTAGCAAGCTAAGCATAAAATTACCACATAACCCAGCAATTCTACTCCTCTCTATATATATATATACTCAAGAGAACCTGAAAACACATCCCCATACAAAACCTTGTACATGAATGTTTATAACAGCATTATTCATAGTAGCCAAAAGGTGAAAACATCCTACATATCTATCAACTGATGAGTGTATAAAACAAATTTAGCATAGGAATAGAATCAATGAAAATGTTGACACATTATAGAAAATGTAACTAATGTCACTGAACAATTTATGTAGTAACTTTTAAATGGGAGCCTGATCTTCCACGTAAACTTTCACTGAAAACAATAAAAAATTACTTAAAGAAAAAAAAAAAAAAAACAAATTTAGCATATCAACACAATAGAGTAATACTCGGCAATAAAAAAGAATAATGTACTGATACATGCTACAACACAGTTGATTCTTGAAAACATGCTTAGTGAAAGAAATAGTCATAAAAGACCACATATGTATGATTCCATATATATTAAATATTCAGAGTAGCCAAATTCATAAAGACCGAACATAGATTAGTTGTTACCGGGGGCTGTGAGAAATGGGGGAAAATGAGGAGTGACCACTAGTGGGCATAGGTTTTTCTTTCTTGGCTGTGATAAAAATGTTTTAAAATTAGATTGTGGTGATGGTTGCAAAACTCTGTGAATATACTAAAAATCACAGATCTGTACATTTTAAACGGTGAATTATAAGCTATGTCAGGTATATCTTGAAAAGCATGAAAACAAACAAATGTGGTGAAGTTATTCAGTTACTTAAAAGCCTTCAATGGTTCCCTACTGTCTGTAGCCAGGCTTCTCTAGCTAGGGTATGTGTACTAGTTCGAGATGAAATCTAAACCACATTAGCATGGCATGTTGTTATGTTGTTAAGTGCCGACGAGTCGTTTCCGACTCATAGCGACCCCATGCACAGCAGAACGAAACACTGCCCGATCCCACGCCAGCCCCACAATCCCTGCTATACTTGAGCCCATCATCGCAGCCACCGTATCAATCCATCTCCTTGAAGGCCTCCCCCTCTTTCGTCGACCCTCCACCCTACCAAGCATGACATCCTTCTCCAGGGAATGGTCCCTTCTTACAACATGACCAAAATAGGTGAGACGAAGTCTGGCATGGCATAGAACGCTCTTATTGTGATTCCCTTGCCTACGGTAACTTTCTCATTCCTTGACATGCTTATATACACAGATCTTTTTTTCTAGCCATGCAGAACTACTTTACTCAGCTCTACTTCGCTTCTCTACCTTTGAGCATCTGCTGTCCATGACCACAAGCTCATCCCACCCAAAGACACATCTCAAATCCTACCAAATTCTCATTCATCCTTTAAGGTTTATTTTGTATAATATGTATTCCAGGCTATCAGTTATAGTTAGTGGCTTTTAAAAAGACTCTGACTAGCTTGGGCAATAAAAATAATTTAGGGAGGAAGGATATGGAATATTTCAGAGAATAAAACAATAAAGTGAGTATCTGAGACAAAGAAAAATTTAAGAATCTAAGCAGCAGGAACTCATGGGTAACTTCTTTAGGATGAGGCCATTGGAATGAATTAGTTCTATTTTGAACTCTGTGGGATTTATTTCAAATTTCAAGACTCAAAAAAAAAAAAAAAAAAAAAAAACCTCATTGCCCTAGCTTTAGTTACATGCCATGTCTTAACCAAGGGCTAATGGAATGTCTTAATTGATAGTCCTGCTAAGACTGAATGCAATGGTATGCATGGTTCTGTATGTTCTCCCATATTTTGGAGCCTCTTTCAAGTTAGAAGAGACCACATGACTAGATGATGTAGGTAGAGGAGGTGGAACATTTGTCAGCCTTGGTCCCTGAGTGCTTATGGGGAGATGAGCCCATAACCAACCAAACCAAACCCATTGCCATCGAGGGGATTCTAAGTCATAGAGACCCCATAGGGTTTCCAAGGCTATAAATCTTTACAGAAGCAGACTTCTTCATCTTTCTCTTGTGGAGTGGCTGGCAGGTTCAAACCACCAACCTTTTGTTTAGCAGCCTTAGTTTTTGTTTAGCCTTAGCCATGGCACCAGCAGATCTCCTTGCATATGAGCAAGAAACAAAAAAAAAAAATGTGAGGCCGATTAGATTAAATTATCCTGACTAAAATATCTGTCCAAATGAAATTGGGGCAATGTTTCCAAAAAGAAAAGAGAGAGATAGCAAGAGCAAGAACAAGAACACAGCTACATCATCTGACTACATAGCAGATAGCGCTACAGAGTCTTGTACTGGCTCTTGCTTGCTTTCATTTAGATGTGGTAAATGTCATGTCCTCCCACAGTTCATTGGGCATAACTAGACACATGGCCTCTTCTAACATGAAAGAGACTCCAAAATGTGGAAGAACATACAGAACCATGCATACCATTGCATTCAGTCTTAGTAGGAATATCAATCAAGATGTCCCACTAGTGCTTGGTTAAGACATGGCATGTGACTCAAGCTAGGGCAATGAGATTTTATTTCCTCTGAGTCTTGAACTTTGAAATGAATCTCACAGACTTCAAACCAACTGCTGCCCACTAAATACAGTCAGTTTCCCTGACTTCCCCCAGGAGAATTTATACTTCCCTCTGTGTTCCCCTACTAGCTGGTACACTTTTATGAAGCATGTTAAGTACCTGCAATGATCTGATTCTATGCTTTTATTTTCCACAAGATGCTGAGCCTGACACCTAGGAGATAATGCACAAATGTTTGTTAAATGAGAGAATAGATATGTGAGAAAGAAGGAAGAAGTAAAAAACAAACCTGCTAACCAGGTGGTCATCTCTATTATATATAAAAGAGTAACCTGGTTTTCTCTTAACGATTTGGCTTTACATGTACTCATGATTTATTTCAATCTTTGGTAAATAACAGATGCCCCAGTGCAAAATGGATAGCTTACAGCCTAATGGTTTACCTAGTATGAAAATGTGATATTAATCTGCTTAGCATCTTAAAAATATTTTTATTTCATTGCTTTTTTTTTAAGTATAGAAAAATGTGCCCAAATATCTAGAGTGATGGTTTCTTTTGAATAATTTGAACAGCTGACAACAATGAGCCCCTATTCCTTATGGCAACAATTAGCCAGAACTGAGGTGCAGTGGCTTCCTACATACAGAGAAAAGTCTTCCACTTTGCATAGTATCCTGTTATCCTCCTTCCTCATTCAAGTTACGTGTCAGACTCTGATGGGTGGGTATTATTTTCTAGGAACCCTGTAAACACTTTAGAGAACTACAGTGTGCTTAAAGGGCTTTCTTGGGCCATCAGAAGAATTGTCTGCTCTGCTGATGTGAGAATTCCCCCCTTCAGTTGAGACTTGAGTTCTGACTCCACACGCTGAAGTTTTAAAAATCATCTGGGTAAAGCATTTGTTATATATTATTCTGTAATGGTCACTGTCTACTAAAGGTGCAGGCAATTAACTTTTACTTGGTGATTTCTTCAATTTTAGGGAAACATTTTTGATTTGGTCTTGATGTAGTTTAAATGCATTGTATGAACTTCCTTTTTTTCTGAAAGAGTATAATTTGGTTCATAAATTGCAGATGGTGGAATCATGCTAAATGAATATCCTCATTGCTCAGAAAATTAATTCTTTTGACAGAATCATTCACTTAAAATGGAGTGAATATTTAACTTTATCTATTAAGAGCTTTGAATGAAGTATCAATGCCTCATTTTCATATACTGCCTCCCTCAATAATTTCATAGTTCATTTCCCTTTTATTGAAGTTAGGGATATTTGAGCCATATTTGTAAGTTCCCATTGCTAAACATTTTTCTTTCTTCCTTTTTTTTTTTTTTTTTTCTTTTTCATGCAGTGTTTCTGGTTCCCCTACATTTGGTGTTGACTGGAAATTCTCATAATCAATACATGTACCTCCATCAATTTATTGTAGTCTATACAGGATAATGATTAAGAGCAAGGCCCTGGAGTCACACTGCACAGGATTTAAACTCTGGAGTCTTCATCTACTGCTATTTGACCTTAAGCAGTCTGCTGAACCACTTGGAGTGAGCTTTGGTTTCATTGTGTACATAATGGAGATAATAATGAGTTGTTTTAAAGTGTGAATCAGGACATACATATATATAATGCTTAACTACTAGTATTAAGATAATTGCAGTCTTACCTACTCTCCACAATTCTTTATACTCCTGCCAATTTCAATTTGCTAAAGAAAATGACCTTGCATGTATTCTAATCCTGCAAAGTCAAAGCCCACCCCAGCCCTTGAGTACAAGGGCTATGTCTCTCAAATGCAATTGAGATATTTTGCTATTTATGATTTTCCACATTCTTGCCCTACACTGCTTTTTAAATTCTCTTCCACTTCACTTCAGACACACTGATTTTTGCTTTGTTTTGTTTTTACTTCTGTACCTCCCAAAATTTACCCTTCTGCATTTGCCATTCTTTTGCCTAAAATGGAGTCTGTGTGTGGCACAAATTGTTATGTGCTCAACTATTAACTGAAAGATGCATGGTTTGACCTAAAATCTGGTTTAAAGAAAACGGGTAAGTTTGAATTGCACAGGATCAGATGAGTCATGGTTCAGTAGGTCTCTGGGAGTTACTTACTTCCAGACAGGCTTTGGTAATTCCACAGGCAGTATGTACCAGAAGGAGGCTAGGCTTAAGGCAGGACTACTTTGGGGCTGGAGTAAGAGTGTGGTGGTGAGTTGGACGCAGAGGAAATTGGAGGAAGCAGCCAGCTAAGTAAGTTTTCAGCAGAGACATTGGACAAATACCTAGATTTCTAGATTCTTGCTGACTTTTAACTTTGGTTTATTGTGGAATCAACTCCTCAAGAACTTACAGGGATCAGCAAGCATTTTGTGTAAAAGGTCAGATAGCAAATATTTTGGCTATACTACCCAATGTTGCAACTAGTGAATTCTGCTGTTTAAACACAAAAGCAGCCATGGACAATCTTGAACATAGCTGTGTTGAATAAAACTTTACTTAGGAAAACTGGAGACAGGTTGGATTCAGGCCATAGTTTCCCGACCCTTGAACTAGAATCTTTACAAACAAATGTAGGTCTTTGAGGATAGGACTGTGTCCCCCGTATGCCCCTCTAACTTTCAGTGCAGTTCTGATGTATTTTAGATATTCAATAAAGATGTATTATTCATTAAGAGTGAAGATTATTTTCTGCATAGCACATTTCATTTATAATATATATCTGTTAATCCACGCCAATACCTGGAACATTTTCCTCCCATGCCATATTTGTGTTGACAAGTACTATTTTGGGGGTGACAATTTTACTTCCCAAAAACACTCTTCTTAGTATATTATCGGAATATTTCATTGGTTAAAAATAAATAATTATTTCTATTTGAGTTTCTTAAAATTGCTTCTTCTACTTATTTTAATTTCTGAAGAGTCTGAAAAATAAAGGAACATTATTTATTAACTTTTGAAAAGTCATGAAAGACCATCAACTTGTACCAACTCCAGCTAATTGATGCTTGTTGCCTGTAACTTTCTGATGGCATGAATTCTGAAAGTACTAGTCCCAGAGATTGGAAAGTGGTTCTTGACCAATCTTATCTGCTATAGGTGGGTAAAGAAACTAGTAGCGATGGCATTCAGATCACACAGCTGCACCCTTGATCATCAAAATAGGACAAAATCTATAAAATATTAATCTATCTATATTCTGTAGGTGTGTGTTTATGTTTGAAAGATATATTGTCTTAGTTATCTAGCACTGCAATAACAGAAATACTGTAAGTGGATAGCTTTAACAAACAGAAATTTATACTCTCAAAGTTTCAGAAAAAACAACAACAACAACAAAAAAAACCCACCTAACTCACTGCCAGTGAGTCAGTTCTAACTCCTAACAACCCCTCCTTGGGTTTCTGAGGTGGTATCTCTATGGAAGTAGATTGCCCAATTGTCCTCCTGAGGAGTGGCTAGTGGGTTTGAACTACCAGCCTTAGGAGACTAGAATTCTGAATCCAGGGCACCAGCTCTAGGGAAAGGGTTTCTTTCTCTGTTAGCTCTTGGGGAAGATCCTTGTCTTTTCACCTTTCCTGGTTCCTTGGCAATCTCCATGTGTCTTGGCATCTGTCTTTCCATCTCTGCTTCTTTAATCAACTTCTTTTATATCTTGTAAGAGACTGACACACCCTATCCTAATCCTGCCTCATTAACATAACAAAAAAATCCATTCCCAAATAGGATTACAACCACAGGTATAGAAATTAGGATATACAACACATATTTTGGAGGGACACAATTCAATTCATAACACACAATAAATTATCAAGTGGGATAATCTGATACCACAGAGATGGAAGATATTCTTTTTCTTTTTTATTGGGTGTCTTATGTATTTTCCACAATGTAAAATATGTTACTTTTGTGATTTCTGCTTCTGGTAGCATGGGAAGCTACAGACCCTGAAGGGCCTTTCTGCTACAATACAACCCACATCATAAATAATGTACATCAAATGTATTTTTTAATGTATTTCTGGGCTCTCAGGAAAGTTCAAAAATAAACTAATTAATTAAGCCATTTGATCTCACCAGGGCCAGAGAAGCCCTACAGGTAAATGTCAATATCAGTGCTCGATGGGGGGGTAGTAAACTGGGCTGCTACATGTTGAAAGGGCTGAACCTCTGAATCCCCATCACACTGCAAATGTGAAAAGTGCTAAAGTGGTCTTGAGTCAAATTGCCTCCAGAAGAACATATACCAAATGTGTATCCCTGGTATTTCTATAGGTTAAAGTTAACAAAATTTGGGCTCACAATAATAATAATAATAATAAATCACCAAGCACAAAATGAAATAAGCCATTTTGAATGGGAGTCAGCACAAATAATGAAGGGTTACATACCACTTGAAGAGTTCAGCTGCTGGAATGATCAGACATGGAATAGAAAATAACTATACAGTATTGGTTTAAAGAAAGAAAATTAGAATGAAAAATGAGCAAGCAACAAAAGACTATTAAGAATGACCAACCAAACTGAATTTGAGAACTTAGAAATGTAAATGTTGAAAATTAAAGTCAGTGGATGAGACACTGTTGAAGGGAGAACTAAGAAACTAAAAGATAAACCAAAGAAACCAGCCAAGTATAGCATAATGAGACAAGAGATGCAAAATGTGAGAAGTTAAGATATATGAAGTATAGAAAAAAGGTCCTAGAATGGCATACTATTGAGAATAGAGAAGAAAATAAAATATCTTAGACTTTCTATAACTCACGAAAAAATCGAGCTCACAAATATACATATCAAAATATACTAAAAAGTACATATATCTATATATATAAAGAGAGAGACTAATTTAGTGAAACTACAGAACACCAAAGTCAAAAGAAATGTCACAAAGAAACTGAGGGGAAAAGACAGGCCAAATGAATATAAATTAGAGTGACAGCAAAGATCTCCATAGCAATGGAGCAAGAAGGAAAAACATATTCAGTTCTGAGAAAACATGACTGTTAAACTAGAATTGTGAGCTTAGAAAAATTCTTTTAAGAAAAAGAATGAAATAAGAACAGATTTATTCTCTAGGAGAGCTCGTTTAAATTGAATTATTTCTTCTTTAAAATTGGTGACTCCATTTTAGTCTGGGGTTTTCTTTGCTGGACGTTTTTATTTACATATTCAGTCAATCAGGCAGATATAGTAGTATTCAGGCTTACAATTTCTTCTTATGTAACAACAACTCAATTGTGTTTTTCTGAGAATTTTAAAATTTCATTTAAAGTTTCAAATTTATTAGTATATAATAGTTTAAAATATTCTCTTACTATCATTTTAGTGTCTGTGGGATATGGAACAAATTTTGTTTTTCCTATTTCTGGTACTGGTTCTTTGTGTCTTCTTTCTTTTTCTTGTTCAGACCTATCAAGATATTATCAATTCCTTTTTAAAAAGTCATCTTTGGACCTTGTTGTTGTCTTCTATACTTTTTCTTTTCTAGGTAGTTAATTTGTGCACTTAGCTTTATTGCCCTCTCTCTGATGTTCTTTTGTATTAGATTGCTATTCATTTTCTAATTTCTTGAGACAGATGCTCACAGTTGATTCTAGTCTTTCTGATTTTCTGATACATACACTTTTGACTCAGTGTTTCTCAAAGTGTCATCTCCAGGCCAGCAGCATCTGCATCACCAAGAAGCTTGTTAGAAATGCAATTTCTTTGGCCCTAAACCTACCAAAACTTAAATTCTGAAGGGTAGAGCCAGAAATTTATGCTTTACTAGATTCACATTTAATAACAGAAACTTTTTATAAGAGTTAATTAGATTGAAAAAGTAGGTTAAAAGTAAGCTAAAGCTGTATATGTTGCTGGAATAATTGCGTTTGCAAAAGAACAAAGTATTATTACAGAAATATATCCTGACTAGCTTTCATTAAGAATGCCCTGCTAAAATCAATACCAAAAACAAAACACTATGCCAAATTCCTACTAAAGAAGAATGGCTGATGGTGCTACTATTTAACACAAAGACTTATAATTCAATTTTAACATTTTCTAGAATTTTTATCCACTCTTGTTTTCTTATATCAAATGACTTTTCTCTTAAATAATGGTCACGATATTTGCTTAATCATTGCTGTGTATTTTACATAACATTACAAATTTTCCATTTGATAAACAGACACTAAGTTCCTTATGGGTAATACTCAAAAAGAGTAAGAGATATCAGGTAAGATGGCAGAATAGGCCAACAGACTGTACAGACCCTTTTCAACAAAGAAAACAGGAACCAATCAACACAGATACAGAAGATAATCCTGGAGCCCTGAACTTTGAAGGGAAGGATAAAGAAGTGGACTAAACTTCAAGTAGTAGAAGAACCTGCATGCCAACACCAAAAATAGGCCCTGCTAGACAGGGGCTACACGGAGGACTACACTGGTGACTGGCGAATAAAAGGGGAAGCAGCAAAGAGGAAGATGGGCTGAGCTGTGCACTTTTGCCTATACATGGGGCACAGCCATTTTGAATGTTTACAAGTGGTTCAACTATTTTGGATATTTAAAGCCACAGCATTCTCCCACATTCCAGGGACTTAAGAATAGGCTCCATTTGCCAGAGACCGAAAGGCCATTCTGGATATGAACGACTCGAAAGGTGTGCTATTCCCCTTATTTCTCTTATACATCACATCCTCTTGGTGAATGGAGATGCAGCTATCCCTCACTCCCACTCATCTTCTGGGCCAGCAGGAATTCCATCCCAGTCTATGTGCTCGGACAGAACTTGGGTGCCCCAACCTCTCCTTGCCCATATATATATTTTTTCCTTTTCTTTAATTTGTTTGTTTTTGTCTGTTTTAAAATTATTATTGTCATTATTACTATTATTTGTACTTTTTATTATTATTCTTTATTCTTCCCTTCCCAGGTTCTAGTTTTCAGCTCTTTCTCTCTTCTCTGTTCCTGGTTCCCATTTTTTTCTTTCTTGTGGTTAAACCCAGTTCTTGTTTTTCTATTTGCATTTTTCCCATTTTTACTTCGTTATTCTTCTACTCTACCTTTTTCCTCTTATTGCCATTTCCCCAGATATTGCTGTTTTTTTTCTTTTTTCTTATTTTGGTGATTGTTTCAGTGTGATTATGCAGTGTGTTTATTGTCCACTTGTTTTTATTTTTTTGATGGTTTCTGATTATTGTTTTTGTCTGAGTGGGAGACAGAAACATATAACACAACTACACCCAAAACCTCCTGCAGCTTCACTTACTAAGTGAGAGCCACCACTTCCTTCATCACCAACTGGCCAATATAAATGACCACCAAGAAAAGCCTGACTCACCCTTAGCTGCTCTTCACAAATAGTTAACAGAGATCTAAATACAAGAACATCACAATGTCTTGGAGACAACAGACCATCACAGTCCACATAAAGAAGCAAGATGAAGTGATAGAAACAAGGGAGCAGGAAACAGACCCAGAACAAATCCCTGAGAAAGAAGCAGCATTGGAACTCTCTGATAAGGAATTCAAAAGAGTCATATGTAGGAATCGTCAAAGGATTGAGAGACAGATCAAGGAAAACACTAACAAAATTAAGGAAAACACGGAAAAAATCCTAGAAAAATTTTGGAAGAAAACACAAGAACAAAATGACAAACACCTCAGAAAGAAGATTGGGAAATCTACTTCCGTAGTAATATAGCCTTGGAAACCCAAGGAGGGGTTGTTATGAGTCGGGTCCAACTCCACAGCACATAACAACAACAAACAACAAATGAAAAATTAGAA
The DNA here is from genome assembly GCF_000298275.1 of Orycteropus afer afer. Classification (NCBI taxonomy): domain Eukaryota; kingdom Metazoa; phylum Chordata; class Mammalia; order Tubulidentata; family Orycteropodidae; genus Orycteropus; species Orycteropus afer. The sequence continues at coordinate 6,359,944 of NW_006921736.1, read as the reverse complement.
ATGATACAACATCTACAGATAGAAAACCAGAAGATTAAAACTAAATTGTCAGAAATAGATAACACATTGAAAGGACAAAGGAGTAGAATTGAAGCAATGAAAGACAGAATTAATTAAACTGAATACAAATACCTGAATATTTCTTTGGAAAGGGATCAGTCAGAAAAAAGGTCAAAACAAAATGAAGAAAGCGTAAGATTCATGTGGGATACCATCAAAAGGAATAACTGATGTGTCATTGGAATTCCAGAACAGGAAGAGAAAAAGAAAACAACTGAAAAAATTGTCTAAGATTTGTTGGAAGAGAACTTCCCTGATATGATGAAAGATGAGGATATATCCATCCAGGAAGTCCAGTGAACCCCAAACAGGATAGAGCCCAAAAGAAAATCACCAGGACATATCATCATCAAACTCATCAAAACCAAAGACAAAGAAAGAATCCTGAAAGCAGCATAGGAAAAATGAAAAGTCACAAAGGATAACCACTAAGAATAAGTTCTGATTTCTCAGCACAAACCATGCAAGTGAGAAGGCAATGGGATGATATATATAAAACACTGAAAGAGAAAAATTTCCAACTAAGAATTATATACCCGATAAAATTGTCCCTCAAATATGATGGTGAAATTAGGAGATTTCTAGATAAGCAGAAATTAAGGGAATTTGTTAAAACCAGACCAACCTTAAAAGGAATATTAAAGGGACTCTCCTTGTTCAGAGCAAAGAAGAATGAAGAAAACCAAAGATTCATGGAAACAATTAGCCCAAGCAACTGGTACACCATGTGATTTGCAGCCTATATGACGATGAAACCAGAAGAACTACATGGTGCCTGGCTACCACTGTGAACCACTTGGAGGGGGATCTATGTAGAAGATCCTAGATAGAGTGGGAGAAAAATGTGGAATAAAACTCAAAATCATTAAAAAAAAAAAAAAGAAAGGGGGAGCAGGTTTGCTGGTCTGATAGAGCCTGATGGAATGGCCCCTAGCTGCCCTTCAGGTCTGGAATTGAACCCACTCCTGCGCTTCCAGACAAACAAAAGATAGGCATATCAGCTGAATGTTTACATTAGGTAGATACACTACCTTGGAGAGATCAATCCTGGGAGAATAGAAGGGCTGTATATGCACAGGTAGACAGCTCAGGGGGCAGGAGTACATAGAGGGAAGGACAGAGGGGAGAAGTAACTATGGGGAGGCAGTGGGAGGGGAACTATTGCATTGTTGGAAATTGTAATCAATGCTATGAGACAAAGTATATGTGAGCTGCTGTATGGAAAGTGAATTTCCTCTGTAAATTTTCACCCAAATCACAATGAAAAAAAAAAAAAAAAAAGATTATAGGCGAGAAAACTCTATGGAACAGTTCTACTCTGTAATAACACATGGAGTTACCATGAGTCAGAATTGACTCAATGAGAACCTACTTTTTGTTTTGTTGGATTCATGGTTTGTTCTACAAGTCAGCTATAGATCTTTCAGGAGCAATAAAAATGATACTTAAATATATATAAAAGAGTAAGTCTTTTAGTCATTTTTATCAAATTATTTAACAAATAATAATTTTGACTAAACATTAACAAAAGGAAAAACAACTACCAGTAACATCATCTCAAATAGATGGTTTCAAACATCTGATTTGGTATTCTCTGTGTATTTCAGTAGCACCTGAAATAACACAGTAGTCCATAAACATCAAGGGAAAAAAAGGAAGCAAATAAATCAGATCTAATACCAAATTTCACTTACAGTTGATAGGGATACTGCCCTGTTCTAAACAGAAACTGTTCACAAATAATACCTAACATTATGTATTGCTAGGCTACTTTTTAACATTCATGGGGAAAAAAAAATAACAGTAGCAGTATGACTAGATGATAGTAAAATATTTTGGTCATTTGAATTTCAGAGACGAGGTATCAGTGAGAAAAGTAAACATGTAATGCAAAAGTTTTATTAAAGTCTAGAGCGAATAAATTTACAACGGTGTCTCCTATTAAGATATTTTATCAGTATGCCTAAATTATCACATTCTGAAGTTTTCACTAGGAAACCAAGTGAATTTATACTTTCCTATGAAAAATAAATCTGATCAAGACTTTAAATATAACAAATAACATTTTAATTTCTAAGCAAAATTAAGATCTCAACTTTGTAAATTGTTCTTGATTTTCCTACAGTTCTTGGAATTTGCCAATCAGTTCAGCAAGAGAAATATTTTCTTAATTATGTCTTCAAGATTGAACCATATTTCCCTCTTTTAATTTCCTTCTCCCTAAAATCCTCCCTTAATATAGTTTCAAGACATTTATAAAGAATAAATAATGGTAGAATAGCAAGAAAAAATATTCAGGTGAACTATAAAAATGGGAACAAGTTTTGAAATTATGTAGAAAAGTATAAACTCCATATATGTCTTATATCACTGATTATTATTGAGATTAATAAAATTAAATTCCTATAGGTAGAAATTATATAACCTTTTATACCAAAGTCAGTAAACTATTATAATTTCTGTATATGAATAATTGACTTTTTTGTGTGCAATGACAATGAAAAATATTTTTACTAGAGATTCTATAGATGCTTATTTCAATTATTTTCATAGTAAAATATGAATACTTAAATTTTTATTACCGATTCTATTAATGTTATTTTGTAGTCAATGCATACTTTGAAATGAAACAAAGGAATTTATGAAATGTCTTTACTCACTTGTGTGTTAATTATCTAGTGAGTATACCCAAAGTAGATCTAAGTAAATACTATCATTATTCTTTTTATTCACATACATATTAATGACATTTAAGTTCACACTGTACATATTTGATTTTATTTGCCAAAGGTCTGCGGAATGAAGAGACCACTTGAAACATAACTAATACAACATGTGCCCTTCTGCTCTACCTAAAACCACTGCCGCTGAGTCGGTTCTGACTCACAGTGACTCCCATTGGGTTCCAAGGCTGTAAATCTTTATAGAAGCAGATTGCCTTATCTTCCTTCTGCAGGGCAGCTGGTGGGTTTGAATCACCTATCTACTGCTTAGCAGTCAAATGTCTTACCCACTACACCACCAGAGCTCCTTGCTCTAAGGAACACCTTTATACCATATAGTGGATAAGAGTATGAAGACTAAATTAAAATGCATCAACTATAACTTTTTCTTGGATAGAATATTTTAGTTGTTAAGAAAACCAACTGACATAGGGTGTGTAAACCATGTTAAATGTTCAAGCATTAGCTTTTAGAAGGGCTAGTAAACTGCTTCTAAATTTTATGCCATGTTTGACACTGGCAGAGATGGAATAAAAAAAGAAAGTAAACCACATGTTTTAAATGGAACAGAAACCAAGAAAATAAAGTGAGAAATCAAGACAAATAAATGAATGAAAACAGTAAGTATGGTAGATTGAAGTGTGTTGTTGATGCTTTCTTCCTTGTTCTTTGTCTAGGTCATCAGGTAGATAAATATGTAGTTGCAAGCTGTTCATTCATCATAGACGGTATGTGTACACAGCGGTAAATAAGTCCCAAGGCACAGATAAACTCTCAGAGGCTCTAGGCCAAGGATTTTATGCTCCAATGGAGACATTTTTGCCACGTACATGTTCTCAGTGATACAGTTATGGGCAACACATTTTAAGCATAACTTTAAAAGCCCATGGCAGTCTGTAGCATTATTTTTTCTGATGGACAACTGTGCTAGTTATTACCAATATGTTGTAAAATGAGACCTTGAGAGTTGGAATTTTAAACAATTTCTTAAAATATGAAACAATAGTATGTTACAAAAGCTGCTAGGCCTATTTCCTTTTAACCTAGACATGTTCTTTGTAAGGAAATAGAGATACAGAATAAAAACAAACATTTGTTTCAGCTAGTAGAAAGAAGACCAGATTTGGAATCAGGATAACTTTCTTCTATTTTGGGGAAAGTTTTTTAAACTTTTTGTCCCTCATGTTATCTGTAAAACTGGAATAAATTATGAGGAATCCTAAGGCATGTGAAAAATACCCTAGAAACTTTAAATGTATAGGAAAAAAAAAAGTAAAGTAAATATACTTTATTTAATAAGTATCTGTTATGGCTCTTTTTGAAATTCCTATATTATTTTTAAATACTTAATAAAATATTATTTAAAAATGAATAATCAGTAATACAGAGGGATACTTAAAAACAATCTTTCTAGTTACATCAAAAGAGATTCTTTTCTCATTTTCATGGACTTATTTTTGATACCTATCAATCAGAGATAGAATAATTTTTATTTGATTAAATGAATATGTTTGAGTTAAAGGTAATTTAAGAAAGAAGAAAAACCTAACAAAGCCATACATTTTCAACTCCCATTAACAGATTCTGAAAATGCACCTTAACCTATATTCACTCTAATGTTTTTGAGGGCTGACTGTGTTCAAGGTGTTATTCAAAATGCTAAAATGACACAGTGAAGAACATGGTATGGTTCCTGTCCTTGGGGGTCTCATAGTCTAATAGAGGAGACAAATATATAATCATAATAACCACAAAAATTTATAAGAGAAACAGTCAAATGGATAATGATTCACTTTTTATTTAGTCTTAGCATCATACAAACTAAAATATATTTTATATATGATTAAAAAAATAAGTTGTCACCAAGTTGATTCCTACTCATGGTGACCCCACTGTACTTCACAGAGTTTTCAATGGCTGTAACTCTTCAGAAGCAGATTGCCAAGGCTTTTTTTCTAAAAGGTTGGTGGGTTTAAGCCACCAACCTTTTGGTTAATAGCTAAGCACGTAACCATTTATGTCAACCAGGGAACTATATATGGCAATGCATATATAATAACATATATATTAATGGAAAGTAGGTAAAGAAAAGTTGGTACTTCATTTGCTTACACTATGCAAATTATGATTTTGCAATGTGTCTATACCTGGAAGTTTCACCTTCCATTATGGATCTGTGCAGTAGCAGATGGGAAAAAGAAGACGACAGTGAACTTGTAGAAGGGGTTTGGTTTTGTGGCATTAACTCCCCCTTCATGCAAGCAATCTTAGCTGCCCATTCTTCAATGGATATAGTTTGTGTCAACTAATTACATGCCGTTTATTCATCTCTCCTTGAATGCTCAGAGTTTACAAGATGTAAAGATAACTGAATCACCTTTTACCATACAACATATTATAAGATGTCCTACTTTAGATATAGCACATGAAAGTCATGTATTTTCTCATAATTTTAAAAAATGTGCTTTTGGACAAGTGAGCAAAAGCAAATAAATAACTTAGAAGACTGGTATTTTATCCCCATTTTGTTTTACTAAATGCTGGTGAAAGAATACTGATTTTAGCTATATTTGTGTAGCTCCTTGTGTATTAAATGAAATGTTGTTTATTTTAGTGTGCATGTGAGTAAGAATAGGTACTGATAAATAGTCTTAGTTCATTTCAGATATAAACAGTTAAAAACAGTATGTGAAAAGATGAAACAATATTCTATATAAGCAAAAATTACTCTATTTCTTATCATGTTATGACATAAGGAGAGAAAAAATGTTTTGATTTAAAAATCTGTCAGCTATCATGTAATTTAATATGTAGTGACATATATGGCTAAAAGGTATATATTAACATTAAAGACCCAAACTCCAATGATTAATATTATAGTGATGACAGAATGAGAGTGCCCAATTTTAATCCACTGTTTATCTATGTGGGGTAATTTATAGATCACTCGGCATGTTTTAATAGTAGACATAAAAAGATATCCTCTAATACCCACTGCTTTCAAGATCTGACATTTGCAATTACAAATACAAAGAAATACCAGGGGTTGCCTTCATTGGATATGTATACAAATAGCTAGTCATCCCATACACAGTTTATTAAAAAAGTGATCTATTAATAACAAAACTGCTCCAAAGATCCAGGGTCTCTTAATATTCTAGTTAAATATCAAGGGTTGGCTTAAAATGAGGACAGAAACACAAAGAGTGGTCAACACATTGATTTGCCTGCCAAATATAGTTTTACCATCATAAATCTCAGGCTGACAACTGCACAAAGCTTTCTTCACCCAAACACTGCCAAGGAAGGACGTTTATTCACTGATTGGCTGATAGTAACCATGACAACTGATGCCACAATTAGACAAGTACAATCCTACTTTCAAACACACACACAATTCATTAATTCAGCAGGACTTTGTTGATGATACATTATGAGCGAAATATTTAATACTATTTGGAGACTGATATATTTGCCTCTTATCTGGGGTAAAATAAATTATAAGAAGTGATGAAAACAATCATTTAATTAGACTAAAGTAAGTTGGATAAGTAACTCAGTGAATTAAAATGTTTTTTTTAATAATTTCATAGGTGTCTCATTTTGTAAATTGAATGACTGTTGAATTAATCTTCAAGTTATTTTCCTATGGGCCCTTTATAAAGGAAAATGTTAGAAAGAATGTGAGTCCAATTTTCTACACACTAAATAAGATAACAACAAATATTTCTTTGGCACCTGAGAGGAAATAATTTAACTGAATGTTGAGTGATTATTGAATGTAACAGATATTCATCTATAGAGACCTCAATGAAAATTGCAAAAGGAGTCATTTGCTTATTCTTTGTCTACATAGAAGCCATATTTACCTAAGATGCTTTCCAAGACAGACTGGTCATGTAGATTTTGAAACAAATTACTAATAAGGAGTAGTCTAATGAGAAATCTAATATAAATAAAAGTTAAATTTAATGACTTTTATTCAATTTTAACTTTCCTAGTGTTATCAACTGAACAATTGGAAGACAAATGATGAAATTCCTAAATTAATTTTCCCTTATTGTGTTTGAAAAGGTGAAAGAAAATGCACTTAATGAATTAAAATCTTCTACATGTTTATGAATGTGTCTGCTTATTTCTGTTTGTAGGAATATACAGCAAAATGTGTGGAAAGTTAGATATCAAATTATTAATAATGGATTCTTTAGATATGTGGATTTGGGGAGGGTAGGCAAATAATTTTTCTTTCTATATTCCATACTAATTGATCTATTATAGTGTCAATTAATTTTTAATTACACACATGTAATTATAAACTTTAAGTACAAAATCCAAGAAAGTACTGAAAAATGACTACATAATTATTTAAAATCAGGATACTAACCTATTATGTTTTGGGTACTTACATTTTATTATATATGTATTATATATTATATTATATATGTATATGTATTATATATGTGTGTGTGTGATATATATCAGTTCCTTTGTGTATGTTAAGTGTATGTGTGTTTAAAATAAAAAAAAAGACTAGAAGAACCTACACTAACATTTACAGTTAGTTATCCCAGGGTAGTGGGATTGTGGCTATACATTTTTCATTTTCTCCTTTTTATTTATTTGTATTTTGCACAATGAGAATTATTTTAGTCAGAAAAGTTAATATGTTATCAGTAATAAAAATAAGTGAACAAAACCTTTGTTTCTCATGCTATGTGTGTACTGTTTATTGTTAGGACCCAAAGGGGATACAAAGAGGTGTAAGAGTCTATATTCTTAAGATCATTATAATTTAGTAGGGGAGACAGACATACTTAAGTATAAAACATTATTACACATAGTATGAAAAATAAATACGATGATTGCATTGGGGCTCAGAATATCATAACACATTTTAAAGCCATGCATTTGTAATTTTTACACTACCATTTCTGATAAAGTTTGAAAATTGAATTGGTTGATTCATATGTAGTCTGAATATATATTTTTTAAGAAAGTTGTAGCAACCAAACTTAAAGTTTTTAAGGCAACATAAAAAGAAAAGTCATTTCAGAGCCATTTAGAAGTGGGACAGCAATTAAAAAGAAAAAAAAAAGTAAACCATTCCCCTTAAAAAAAATGGCTCTATCAAAATGACCAAGTCTAGAAATATCCCTCAGAACTCAAATGTTTTTTCTTATTCTTTGAGTTCTGAGTGTAACCCATAGCTCATTTAAAACAAACAAGCAAACAAACAAAAATTTGCTCTCCCTTTCATGAGGTTATACAAATTAATTTGCATCCTCCTTTCCTAAGAATATTTAATATCAGTTCCCCTATAGCTGGAGGGCTCCATCATACTGCAAATAATTTCTGCTTCTTTACAATATGGACAGAAATACATTTCTATATTTGTTTGCCTAATATATCTTCTACCTAAAAGTTAGCCTTATAATATTTAATTAGGATTTACTGGAATAATAAATTCATATGAAATTGAATGAGTGAGAAGCTAAAATCCAAACTTTTTTATCTCCAGAAATGCCAACTTCAAGTTATCTGTAGGCACCTGTTAGTGTGTCTGAAATCGATGACTTATCATGTCTAAAATAAATTTTCTTTTTTGTCCAACAAGGTATCTATAGTCCTTTGGAAAAAAAATCCCACTTTAGCATGGGTTCCCCTCAGAAAGCAGAGTTAATTTGAGACAAGAGGCTCAATGAGAAAGTTTATTTTGGGACATGACCCTAGGGAGGATGAGTGAGGGACCAGGGAGAGAAAAACCTAGGAGGAGGAAAAATCAATACAAGTGTAAGCTTTTGAGTTCTCACAACCATGGGCAGCTGATGCTAAATCCCACTGGCATCTTCTGAGGAGCTATGGGGAACACATCTCAGAATGTTTGTCTGAGAGAAAGAGAACACCTTTAACTACTGGCTCCCATGTCCCACTGATCAAGAGTTGTCCCATGAGGTATTAACTCTGTCATGCTTCCAGATTATACAGCAGCAGGTTTCCTGAAGGCATCACAGAGACCCCTGGGCAGAAAGTAGGAGACATTACAATTGAGGCAAGGTACTTTTGGATTGTTGTTGTTGTTGTTGTTGTTTGCCGTCGAGTCGGCCCCGACTCATAGCGACCCCTCCTTGGGTTTCCGAGGCAGTATCATTACGGAAGTAGGATTGCCCAACCTTCCTTCCGAGGAGTGGCTGGTGGGTTTGAACCGCCAGCCTTCTGGTGAGCAGTCAAGTGCCTTAGGCACTATGCTACCAGAGCTCCTACTTTTGGATTACAACCGCATAAAACTAGTTACTTCAGTCATAGCTATAATAAAAGGTAGATGATTAAGAAGGCATGAGGTAGGGTTCAAGAAGGCAGTCAATCAAACACTTTTTTTCCTCTTGCTAAACATGTATTCTGACTCAGAAGTGGAGTGTCTCCAACATGTTTTTTAAACATGTTAAAATAAATTTGTATCAATCTTTCTTGATACCTTATTATTATTTTATACTCTATTTTGGCAAGTAGACCAAGGATATTAAAGAGTAACCCCTACTTGACTTTCTTGCATTTTGCTTTAATTAGATCTCCATTTACAAACTGTAGTTTTTATTGAAGCACCGTGACTTATTAGCAAAAAGCAAAACAATACACCTCTTCTGCTTACTAACAGAATTAACCTGGGCTAGTAATGGAATTTCTCTGTACCTCACTTATCTCATTTTTAGAAGGGGAATAATACCTCCTCTTTTCTACTTCAAAAGGTTCTTTTAAGACTCAAATGAAGTAATTATGCATGTGACAGCACCTATAAATTGAAAAACTTTTTTTTTTTCGTTTTTTTTAGGCTGATGTTCAAAAGGTATAGACAACATTGTATGTAAGGACACTCTTGCTGGAAGCAATTTAGCTTAAGATATGATTAACACAAAAGCCAACATTCACAGGGAAAAATATTCTTCCTCACCAGGAGTAAAAGAAATATATAGTCAAGCAACAATGAGAAATAATTATATTTATTGAAAGAAATATTTAGAAAATAAGGTTACTGAGTACCAGTGAGACTGGATTGAAAGTGGGGCTTATTCAATGAAGGTAAGATGGTACTATTACCTTTGTCAAACAATTTGACAACATGTCTGTAAAGTCTTAAATGTATCTTGCTCATTTCATTCAACAAAAATCCCTATAGATGCTTTGTAATGTGTTTATTTATAATAGAAAAAATACACTAAATGACCAACAAAAGAAGGCTCGTTCAGCAAAATTTTATTATGCCCACATAATAGGATATTATGATGCCATTAAATTATGTTTTCAGAAATTTTCAACAAGCTAGAGAAAATGGTACTAATATATATTACTTAGGAGCTCTGATGGTGTAGTACCTAAGGCATTTGACTGCTAATCAGAAGGCTGGTGGTTCAACCTAGTTATGTCATATATTAGGTCCCGGGGTGACTCTATTAACTGAAGAGTCAGAGGTTCAAATCCACCAGAGAGGCCTCAGAAGACAGGACTGGCAATCAGCTTCCAGTAGCCTACCACTTTGAAAACCACAGGGAGCAATTCTAGTCTGTACACATGGGGTTACCATGATTAGGAATAGATTTAATGACAGCTAACAAAAATCACATTTTCATTTGTCTCTAAATTACCTGAAAAAAAGTAGCATATAAAATTTATATGATATAATTTCAAAACTTTTAATATATCTATAAAGATAGACCTCTGATGGTGCAGTGCCTAAGGCACTTGACTGCTAACCACAAAGCTGGCAGTTCAAACCCACCAGCCACTCCTCAGAAGGAAGGTTGGGCAATCTACTTCCATAATGATACCACCTGGGAAACCCAAGGAGAGGTCGCTAGGAGTTGGGTCCGACTCAATGGCACATAACAACAACAACATAAAGATAGATCACATAGAACTGACACACATAAAAATGTTATCAGAGGTTGTCTCTGGATTTTGACATCAACAGAGCTTCATTTTCTATTTTGCTGTCTGTATCTTTGTATTTTCTATATTAAGCATGTGTTATTTTTGTACTCAGATATTTAAAAGTAGGCATCAGGATCATGATATATAATCAGGGTAAAATAATAGTGTTTCATGTCTTAAATCTTTGGCTTACTTAAGAAAACCTATGATAGTTTAGGGACTTTTTGAACTGTAGATGCATTCAATTGGTTTCCACTCAATTGGCTCTATTCCTGACTGTCCATTATTCAAAAACACTCACAGAGCATACAGAATTTTCCTTCTGGAATTGAGCTCTGTGACAGTCCAAATAATCTCGCTTCCATGGAAGCCTTGGGAAATGATGTACTTATTTAAAAGTAAGTCTGGAAAAGCTCCTAGTTTATATATCTTTGCATCTAATTTACATCACACAGGATGAAATCTAACAGCAAGCTACCCAGGAAGCTCTCTGCTTTTGCGTCTCCCACATGAGAAGAGGTCTACCCAAGAGACATGGGTGTTTTTAAGAGAGAATACCATTATGGTTCAATTCCTTAGTGTATGTTGTCCCTTTTAGTCCCACCATATCATACCTCAAGGGAACAATACTCTCTATCTACTGCAACTGACCTGACATTACAGGCAAAAAAAGAGAGGGAGAGAGAGAGAAAAGTGGCACAGAGTGTGCCTTTTATCTAATTGTGACATATGTAAACCAGTATTCTGGAATAAATGCTTCATGATAGTTATTGTTTGATAGTCGCACAATTTCACTAAATTCAGGGCTGTGCATTTTATTTTTCTACTTCAGGCTTGAGGCAAAATAAAAATGTGTGTGCATGTCTTCCAAAAATACAAAGATTATATTTAAATCATTTTATCATGTGTTTTGTGGAACATACACATTTAAATAAATAGTGGCACAATGGCCAAGAATCTCCCCTTGAAATATGTTTAAAGGGTAAAATAATAAAAAGAAAAAAGTATATAAGAAGAATTGCAATTTCCTGCTTAGTATAACTACACTATCTACTCTACATAACTCCTAACTCTGGAAAATGGGCCATATTAGCAAGTAGAACACCAGATTTCTATTCCTGAGGCTCACTCAAACATTTCCACATGTGTTTTGCTAACTAAGGAAATGGTGAAAAGGGCAGATTCAGTTCCCAAACTCAAGGGGAATAGTAACCAAAGAAGTGGTAAGATTGAGCTGTAGCAACAAACTTGGGTTAGTGACACAAAAGACATGTTTTCATTTTGAGTGGACAATGGTAGATCATCAGAAATGAGGTTTAATGAAAAAACCCTAATGGGAAACTGTAGTTAGGGCTGCAGTAATCAAATTAGATGCACATGATAGGCCAGAGTCATAAAACCACTGTGGCCAATTTAATGGGAATGATAAGTCATATAATTGTGTCTTTGAGGAAGTGGGAGAATTGATAAAGGTTTGAATCAGATATCTAAGTGTTCAGCAGAACTGAAAACTAGACAGTGGAAGTGGTATTCAGTGAGAAATTATGTAGTTTTCTCAGTAAACTATAAATACAGCAAAAAAGGCTTTGCTGTCCTACTGCAAAAAAAAAAAAAAAAAACTGTTCCAAATGTTTAACATGTTGTTGTTGTTATGTGCCATCGAGTCAGCCCTGACTCATAGCGACCCCTCCTTGGGTTTCCGAGGCAGTATCACTACGGAAGTAGGATTGCCCAACCTTCCTTCCGAGGAGTGGCTGGTGGGTTTGAACCGCCAGCCTTCTGGTTAGCAGTCAAGTGCTTTAGCCACTATGCTACCAGAGCTCCTAATGTTTAACATAGGAGTTGCAAATCGAGAATCCTATAGGGGCTATAGATAGGTAAATGAAAGATGTAGTCTGTACATGTGAGAATAGGGGGTTCTGAAGAACACAGTGTCCTCCAAGTATAGGGTCAGCCACTACTTAGCTGCAGTCTACTGTTGTCATGCAGAAGTATCTCCTTGATCTTCTGATTTTTAAGAGAAACCAGAAATGAGGACTGTATATGAACTCTATTGACTTAACAGTGGGTTGTATGCCACAATTTGGAACCTCTGACCTGAATATAGAAAAGACAGTTCTTAATACTATTTGTTGTTGTTGTTTGTTGTTTATGTGCCGTCGAGTCAGCCCTGACTCATAGCGACCCCTCCTTGGGTTTCCGAGGCAGTATCACTACGGAAGTAGGATTGCCCAACCTTCCTTACGAGGAGTGGCTGATGGGTTTGAATCGCCAGCCATCTGGTGAGCAGTCAAGTGCCTTAGCCACTATGCTACCAGAGCTCCCATAATATTATTTAGTCATTAAAAAACCTAGGTAACTGGTATGGAAGACTGTCCATGATGCCTGTTGACTGAAAAAAAAAAAAAAAGAAAGAAGGAAAAGGCAGTATTAATACAAAATATATTGACTGATTACATCTCGTGATGGGGGAGAAACTGTATATCCAACTGTGGAGAATTTATAACAAATTATAGAGATTTCCAGTTGGAGTGGATAACACTTACATGTGTGTGTGTTGTTTGCTTTTTTCAATATGTACCCCTTTGCAACTACCAAATTTGATTGATTCCAAGATACGTTTTTCCTATATTTCTACATTTCTCAAAATTGGGAATAGTCTTACCCTTACAGTTGGTATTGGTACATAAAATAATGGTGCATTATACAATCAATGCATCTTAGTTTCAATGAAATTAAGTTTTAAAAAGTTAAAAGCAAAACACTAAAAGAAAATTTACTTAACCCCACTTCATTGACATATATGCCTGAGAAAAATAATCTGATTATACTGCTTAGGATTTCTTATCTATTATTATAAAAACACAAAACTATTCAGATAGAAATTGAAAATTCAGGTACCCTCTTGGTTGACTGTTGATCATGATGCTAAATTTCTCTGTATTGGAAAACATCTGAATGATGTTAGTATTTGTTTTGGTGATTGAGATGGCAACATCATAAACAAAAATCTTCAAAGGACCCACACATAATCAGGAGTAGATAATAGATATTGGGATACTTTAAAATCCCAGCTTCTAAAGAAGTTATGGCCCAAATTGTTTAAGAACTCTAAATTGTCAGAACCTGTAATTACCACAGAAAGCAAAATGATAATTATTTCAGAGCAGAGATATAATGTGCTCCATATGGCTAACACATTACAGAGCCAGGCAGTCCCACTCAGCACCAGCTGAAGCATCCATGAGGTCTAGGGCTTGCAATACCGTTTGACAAAATTATGAATAATTTCTAGGAAATACTTGATGAATAATTTCTTTTCCCCCTCACATGTGCTATTACAGTCTAGACCCTAAAAAAAATCTCTAATAAAATTATATTACATTCTCTTTTCTTCATTAGTAGTGACAATATGTATGTCATTGATGTCAGGGGAGTTCACTATAAACTTCCAATCAGGTATATTGTGCAAAGTATCACAACAGCCAATAATAAAATAAAACACACCCGGATCTAGTGACGTGATGTATTTTTTTATGCTATAGACCATGAAATTATAGAATCTCCCATAGTTCTGACATATTATTTCTCCTCCTAAATCATTATAATCACCAGACCCATCTCATGCCTCAATCTCTAAATGATAATGGAAGCAGAATCACAGTATAATCAAGGAAGCTCTCAAGATTCATTTTCAGAAAAATATGATGCTCACCCTCACTAAGTAGAATTCTTCATTAATTAATAGTGTCATTGATAGCATTATTTTACCCACCACCAAGTTTCTGAAAATCTTACTTTATGGCCCCATAAAAATCAGAATCTGTGGAAAGTATTATATGAATAAATAGTCATATTATAGTCAAACAGGAACAATGGTCTGAAGAGCCTCTAAAAAATACTTCAATCCTACCTGTAAGAACAGGAAATGGTTCTTTCTCTGTGAATTAAATTTTGCCCTTCAGATCTTCACCCAAATGCAGCCATAGAGGGCATCCTGGGAGAAACACATATACTAGATTCTATCAGAGGAGCATTATGTTAACATCAATCTCTTTTTTCCCTGCATCCCAACATGAGTACCTTAGTCCAGGCTCTCATCTGCTCACTCCTGATTGTGGCTTAGATACCAATGAGACAACCTCATACGGGACATCTAGATTGAGTACAGAGCAAGAATGAGAATCATATGTCTAGAAGAATGGTGTTTGACCATAGTAGGAACACAATAAATGTATGCTAAATTAGTGAATTTTAGACATTGTAAACATAATACTAGGAAGAAATGCCTGGCCATCTATTTCTGAGAATCAACCAATGAAAACCCTATGGATCACAATATGACCCCAGTGGTACAATGGTTAGGTTGGAGATTCAATCCCATCCACTGGTTCTGTGTCGGAAAGACCTGGCAATGTGCTTCTGTAAAGATTATAGCCAAGAAAACCCAAAAGGGAAGTATTACTCTGTCACATGGGGCTGCTGTGAGTTGAAATTGACTCCCCACTACACAGCAACAATATGGATCACAATGGCCTGACTGCAAGCAATCACTGAGATGGAGCAGGACTGGGCAACAGTTTGGTCTGTTATGCATGGGGATAACAAGAGAGCCCTCTATTCAAGAGAGGGCTGACTGGACGGCAGCTAACAATAACAAACATAATGCCTGCTCAATGTAAAAAGAGGAAGAGGAGAGATAGGCAAACAGACAGAAAGAGACAGAAGAAAAAGTCCTGTTGACTGCATTCACTCCACCTCTTAAATCTTCTTCCTTAACAGACAATGGTTCCAATCGTGTATACAATTATAACTCTGTCCAATACATATACACACATGTATATATATGTACATCTCATTCTATAGCCTGCTTCATGTTCATAACAAGTGTGACATCTTTCCAAGTCAATGCTTATAGATCTGTTTTCATTAACTGCAATGTACATATACTATTATGTATTATTTATCTAGTTCCTTAATGGTGGTCATATAAGTTGTTTTCAATGATGCACTTTTATAAATAACATTCTAATGAACCAATTTGTATATTATAAAATATTTGAGCTTTTACTGGGAGATGAATTTATCAGCTCATATTTTCTCCTAAGTATATAAATTCTACACATTGCTTTCTGAAACTTTCTCCTAACACAGTCATTCACAGTGGAGGAGTTCTAGCTGTGGCATCAAACACATGTGTGTGGTGAATTCTTGATGTGCCATTTACTACCTGTGTGCTCAAACCTCTTTGAGCCTTGACGCACCAAACCTTATCATGTTTCATTTACTAGATGCTGAAATATACATGCAGTGTTTAGTATGGTTTCTAGCACATAGAAATTTTCTACATTGAACTGATTGACATTTTTTATGCAACTTTCACTATAAAATGGTTTATTACGTTGACCTGGTGATCCTGTCATACAGCAACTGCCTAGAATAAAGTAATTCATCCATCAAACAGGAATTAACTTTCTAACTTTGTCATGTTAAAAAAAGAAAAACACCTTATACGAAAATGTGATTTTAAAAAATGGTAAATAAAATATTCACAGAAAGAGAAATGACTGTTTTTTAACAGCTTTATACAATTCACCCATTTGATTATTGTGTTTTAAACAGAATTTCCTATTGATTAGGTGAGTAACTTCATAGAAATACTCACTTTTGAATGTATAATTATTCTATTAAATATATAATATACAACCTACTATGTAGCAAGCACTCTTCTAGGTTCTAGGGATAAGCTTGTTGTTTTTAGGTGCTTTCAAGTCAATTTCAACTCATGGCAAACCCATATAACAGAGTAGACCTGCTCCACAGGGTTTTCTAGATTGTAATTTCTATGGTGGCCAATCATCAGGTCTTCTCCTGAGGATCCAACTAGTGGGTTTGAATTCCAACTTTTCAGCAGCTGAGTGCTTAACCACTGCACCACCAAGGCTCCTTGGGCTAAGTCTAAACCAGGGCTTCAAACTAGTTCTTTCCAGTTCAGTCATGGCTGATGAAGTGAAATTGAAAATGATCTGAATTTGCAAAATGTGGGCATACTGGAAAGATAACTAGAACAGGAAAAATCAGGGATCGAGGCTGTGCTAGAAACTTAATCTTCCATTTAGAAAACAAGGGCAGAATGAGCATTGGATAGCTACCAAATCTCTTGACTGGCAGAGTAGTAAACAACTGTATCTTGTTCAAAGATGATGACCGACTTGCCACTTTGAATGTGTGTCACTCTCCACCCAACCAAACCCACAGTGACTGAGTGGATTCTGAAACATAGACAATGTTTAGGACAGAGTAGAACTGCCCTGTAGGGTTTCCAAGGCTGTAAATCTTTACAGAAACAGACTTCATCTTTCTCCCATGGAGTGGCTGCTGTGTTCAAACCACTTACTCTCCACAGTCCTGGCAATAACCCAATCTGCATCAGGTTTCTGAAAGGGCCTACTATGCCTCTTCTGAGTCTCCCATTACAGGGCTTTGACTTGTAATTTTTCCCATTCTGGTTATTGCTCTGGTTTTACATTTTACAAAGTTGAGTCTATTTTGATTTCACTTTGTCAGCCCTGACTGAACTGATTTGAACTGGTTTGAAGCTCTGGTCTAAATGCTATTGGTCAGGGTTTCTCAACCTCAACACTACAGACATTGTGGACTAGAGAATAAAGCAGATACACACACACACACACACACACACAAACGTGCACGCACGCACACACACACACACGATTTTGTAGTTGTGAGAGGGCTAAACTCTGTATTATAGGATGTTTAGCAACATCCTTGGCCTCTAGATACCAGTTGCCTCGTCTCCTGAGTTGTAAAAACCAACAATGTCACCAAACATTTCCAAACATCCCCCTGGAGGGCAAAATCATCCCCACTGAGAACTACTGCTATAAATCATGTAGTCAAGCTCCCTACAGACCCAAGGAAGCCGCTTTGTTGCACAACCCAAAGCATACTTGTCAGGCAATATATTTCAAAGCCCATGCTAGCATTAGATGTGAGAAAAATAAATAAATTTCTTAATTTGTATAGTTTGTACTGTCTCCCACACCAGTGAATTTATTTTCCAACTTTCATTTTCAATGTATGTACTAGGATGTGTTTATAGAGCTTCCCTACTCAGCATTCATGCAAAAGAATCAACAAATGATTCAATAATTCAAGAAATAAAAGCTACTTTGCTGGTACAAATTTTCTTGTCCATATGCCACATAGCAGTGATTGATGCCTGCCTGCTGGCATTGTTTGGACAGCTCAGAATTTAAGGCCATTTTGTGGCCTTTACCACGTCATTCCTAGTTCTAAATTTCTTAGGGGACACCATTTCACTTATATAGTTGGGCCGCCTGTTTTCAGAGTCCTCTCCTTCCTTTATTGGCCACAATTCAAACTCATCTTTATCTTCAGACTGTAGTCAAAGGAGTCAAATGTGTCCAGAAGTGCTTGCTACATCATCCGCCTTTAACCTGAGACAGAATGATGAAAGCTGAGAAGGAAAATTCCCTTTAAAGTGTGGCAAAGGAAAACTACATTATTCATTATTGGCTAGTTGGAAATGTCCCTGGTGGTGTTTTATACAACTGTTTGAGCACTCTGATAATCCCACACTCAGTGCACAGGATTCCCACTTGACATACTTGATAATAATTCCTATCTGGAAATTACACAAGAACTATAATGGGACACTATTACCTAATAGCTACTTTCTTAAATGATTGCATTAGTGAGGTATAAACCAATAAATTGTGATTAATGAGGTTACATTTCATTTGTGTTAATTCAATGGTGCTAAATAAAATAAACTTTGCTTGTATATACTAGTTAAAATAGAAGCATAGCCGTAACAATGTTTTCTTTTCTCACTGAACTAAACTTCTTTATTATCATTTGCATAGTTGTCTGAATGCTTTTGCTGTAGCAAAGGAAAAGGTGAAGAATAATGATTATAAAAAGATAGAAATGTGCAGTATTGACATTGTGCTGCGGCCCTTCATTGCAATCAAGTTGGCAAAGGTGTGATAGTTCCTGGCTTCGATGAATCCTTGGTATGTATTAGTCACTGTGCAGAGAGCTTTACACGGATCCTATCTTAATTCTACCAACAGCCATATGGCAAAATGTGAAAGGCACTCAACTCCATTAGTCATCAGAGAAAAGAAAATTAAAACTACAAGGCAATACCACCACTCACTAGAATGGTTGAAATGAAAAAGGCAGATGATATTCACAGTTGGTAAAAATGTAGAATGATTGGAATTCTCATACACTGTTAGTGGAAGCATAAATTTTTACAACTGTTTTGGAAATCTATTAGGCAGATCTACTAAAGTTGAATACACACAAGCCCCATAACCAGCAGTTATGCTCCTAAGTATATACCTCTACTTTAATATATAATGAGTGTTGGCTTGACTCAGTTTTCAGATCATGGCTAAAAATTCTCAATTCCCCTTCAAGGGAAGATTGCTAAGCCTATGGCCCGACAATTTCCTTTATCACACTCTGACACTACCAGGCCACAATGCATACACCCAATTGCCAGAGGCCTCCAAATACTTAATATCCAGTGACAGTCCCTTCTTCCTTGGGACCACGGTATTATTCAAAATACTCAATCCTTAGGATACTGATGAAATCTAGCTAAGCCAACCCTGCTTCACTTTCCTTGGCTCCCCAATCAACACCCATGGAAGCAGCTATCAAGAAATCAAACAACGTATTGCATTGGGCAAATCTACTACAAAAAAATCTCTTTGAAGTGTTTAAGAGCAAAGATGTCACTTTGAAGACTAAGGTGCACCAGATCCAGGCTATGATATTTTCAATAGCCTCATATGCATGTGAGATCTAGACAATGAGTAAGAAAGCCTGCAGAAAAACTGGTATTTGAATGGTGGTATTGGTTAAGAATACTGGAAATACCATGGTTCATACTGCTAGAGGAATGAACCAATATATCTTGGAGGAAGCACAGCCAAAATGCCCCTTAGAATTGAGAATGGCCAGATTTTACCTCTCATGTTTTCATTATAATGTCAGAAGTCACCAGACCCTGGAGAAGGATATCATACTTGATAAGTAGAGAGTCAGCAAAAAAGGGGAAGACCCTCAATGAGATGTACTGACAAAGTGGCTGTGTCGATGGGCTCAAGCATGGCAACAATTGTGAGGATGGCACAGGACTGGGCATCTATTCTGTTGTACACAACGTTGTTATGAGTTAAATCTGACTTAATGACATCTAATCTTTGGTGGCATAGTGCCTAAAGCATTTGACTGCTAACCAAGGCTGGCAGTTCAAACCCACCAGCCACTCCTCAGAAGGAAGGTTGGGCAATCTACTTCCGTAGTGATACTGCCTTGGAAACCCAAGGAGGGGT
>NW_006921736.1:6327766-6338906 GCF_000298275.1 Orycteropus afer afer | reverse complement strand
GGGACCAAAATTGCTGGTCTGATAAAGCCTGGTGGAACCCCTGAGACTATGGTCCCTAGCTGCCCTTCAAGTCTGAAATTGAACCCACTCCTGTGGCTTCCAGCTAAACAAAAGACAGGCAAATCATCTGAACATTTATGTTAGGTAGATCTCTTCTTGGAGAGATCAACCATGGGAGAACAGAAGGGCTGTGTATGAACAGGGACAGCTCAGGGGGCAGGAGTGCATGGGAGGGAAGGACACAGGGAAGAGGTAACTATGGGGATGAAGTAGGAGGGGGGCTGTTGCAGTATGGGAAATTGAGACAAAGTGTATGTGAGCTGCTGTATGGAAAGTGAATTTGCTCTGTAAACTTTCACCCAAATCACAATAAAAATTAAAACAGCAATAACAACAACAACAACAAAAAAAAACACCAGCACACAAATATTTATAGCTGCTTTATTCATAATTGTCAAAAATTGGCAGCAACCAAGATGTCTATTGGGAAACGGAGAAACAAACCGTCATATGGTCATACAGTAGAATATTATTCAGTGATAAAGAGAGCTATCAAACCATAAAAAGACAAGGAGGAATCTTAAATGCATATTGCTAAATGAAAGAAGCCAGTCTTAAAAGGCTACATGCAGTATATTTCAACTATGTGACATCTGGAGAAGGTAAAACTATGGATCATTGGTCACCAGGAATTCTGAGGGAGAAGGAAAGGGATGCATAAGTGGAACACAGGGTAGTTTTAGTGCAGTGAAACTACTCTATATGACACTGTAATGGTGAAATAAATAACATTATGTATTTGTCAAAACCAATAGAACCATACAACACAAAGAGTGAAGCCTAATGTAAACTATAGACTTTATAAATATACATTAATATTGGTTCATCAATTTTAATAAATGTATCATATGAAAGAAAGATGTTAATAATAAGGATAATCCATAGGGGAGGAAGGAATATAGGAACTCTACTTTTTTTTTTTGCAATTTTCTATAGACTAAAACTGTTCTAAAAAATAGTTTCTTTCAAAAAATGAGAGCAACACTGTTGTTGTTGTTGTTGTTAGGTGCTGTTGCATCATCTCTGACTCATAGTGACCCTATGCACAGTAGAATGAAACACTGCTCAGTCCCGCACCAGCTGTGCAATCCCTGCTATACTTGAGCTCATTGCCGCAGTCACAGTGTCAATCCATCTATCTTGCTGAGGGCCTTCCCCTCTTTTGTCGAACCTCCACCTCACCAAGCGTGACATCCTTCTCCAGGGAATGGTCCTTTTTGACAATATGACCAAAGTAGGTGAGACGAAGTCTGGCCATTCTGACTTCCAAGGAGCATTCCGGCTGCATTTCCTCCACAACATATTTGTTAGTTCTTTTAGCAGCCCATGGTACTTTGAGCATTCTTTGCCAGCACCACAACTCAAAAGCATCAATTCTTCAGTCTTGCTTATTCATTGTCCTACTCTCACATGCATATGAGGCGATTGAAAATATCACGGCTTGTGTCAGGCACACTTTAGTCCTCAAGGAGACATCTTTGCTCTTCAGCACTCGAGAGAGGTCCTTTGCAGCTGACTTGCCCAGTGCTATATGTGTCTGATGTCCTGACTACTGCTTCCATTGACGTCGATTGTAGAAGCAAGCAATGTGAACTCTTTGACAATTTCAGTCTTTTCTCCATTTATTGTGATGCTGCTTATAGGTCCATTTGTGAGGATTTTTGTTTTCTTTATATTGAGATGTAATCCATACTGCAGACTGTAGTGTTCAATCTTCATCAGTAAGTGCTTCAAGTCATCCACACTTTCAGCAAGCAAAGTTGTGTCTTCAGCATATTTTTGTTGTTAATGATTCTTCCTTCAATCCTTATGCCACCTTCTTCTTCATATAGTCCAGCTTCTCAGATTATTTGCTCAGCATATAGATTGAATAAGTATGGTGAAAGGATAGAAACTTGACACACTACCTTCTTGATTTTAAATCCTGCAGTTTCCCCTTGTTCTGTTTGAATGACAGCATCCTGGTCTATGTACAGGTTCCTCATGAGTACAATGAAGTCTTCTGGAATTTCCATTCTTCTCAACGTTATCCACAATTTGTTATGATCCACACAATCAAATGTTTTTGCATAGTCAATAAAACACAAGTAAACATCTTTCTGGTATTCTTTGCTTTGAGCCAAGGTCCACCTGACATCAGCAATGATATCCCTTGTTCCATGTCCTCTTCTGAATCCAGTCTGCACCTCTGGAAGTTCTCTGAAACTGTCTTTGAATTATCTTCAGTAAGATTTTACTTGTGTGTGATATTATGAGTTGGGTCCAACTCCACGGCAAACAACAACAACAACACATATTAATGATATTGTTTGATAATTTCCACATTCTGTAGGATCACCTTTCTTTGGAATGGGTACAAATATGGATCCTTCCAGTCAGTTGGCCAGGTACTTGTCTTCCAAATCTCTTGACATAGCCAAGTGAGTGTCTCCAGTGGGGCATCCATTTGTTGAAACATCTCAATGGGTATTCCGTCAATTCCCGGAGTCCTGTTCTTCACCAATTCCTTCAGTGCAGCTTTGACGTCTTCCTTCAATACCATTGGTTCTTGATCATATACCACCTCCTGAAGCGGAAGAACACTGACCAGTTCCTTTTGGTACAGTGACTCCGTGTATTCCTTCCATCTTCTTTTGATGCTTCCTGCATCATTCAATATTTTGCCTATAGAACCTTTCAATATTGCAACTCAAGGCTTAAATTTTTTCTTCAGTTCTTTCAGTTTGAGAAATGCTGATGTCTTCTTCACTTTTGGTTTTCTAACTCCAGGTCATTGCACATTTCATTATAGTAATTGGCTTTGTCTGCTCAAGCTGCTCTTTGAAATCTTCTGTTCAGCTCTTTTATCTTGTCATTTCTTCCATTCTCCGCTCAATGGCAAGTTTCAAGTCTCTTCTCACATCCATTTTCGTCTTTTCTGGTTTTCACATCTTTTTAATGACCTGTTGCTTTCTTCATGGATGATGTCCTTGATGTCATCCCACAAGTCTTCTGTTTTTCAGTCATTGGTGTTCAATGCATCAAATCTATTCTTTAGATGCTCTCTAAATTCAAGAGGGATATAATCAAGGTCATATATTAGCTCTCATGGACTTGTTTTCAATTTCAAGTTGAACTTGCTTGTGAGCAGTTGATCGTCTGTTCCACAATCAGCTCCTAGCCTTATTTTGGCTGAAGATACTGAGCTTTTCCGTCGTCTCTTGTCACAGATGTAGTCAATCTGATTCCTGCATATTCCATCTGGTGAAGTCCACATGTAAGCTGCCATTTGTGTTGTTGAAAAAAGGTATTTGCAATGAATATGTCGTTGGTTTTGCAAAATTCTATCATGCAATCTCCAGCATTATTTCTATTGCCAAATCCATGTTTTCCAGCTACTGGTGATTCTTCTTTGTTTCCAATTTTTGCATTCCAGTCACCAGTGATTATTATTAACACATCATCATTGCACGTTCAGTTAACTTCAGACTGTAGAAATTGGTAAAAATCTGCAATTTCCTCATCCTTGGCTTTGGTGGTTGGTGCATAAGTTGGAATAATAGTCCTATTAACTGGACTTCCTCATAGGCATATGGATATTATCCTATCACTGACAGCATTGTACTTCAGGACAGATATTGAAACCTCCTTTGTGATGATGAATGCAATGCCATTCCTCTTCAAATTGTCATTCTTGGCATAGTAGATTATACGGTTGTCTGATTCAAAATGGCCAAAACCGGTCCACGTCAGCTCACTAATGCCTAGGATATCAATCTTTATGTGTTCTATTTCATTTTTGACAACTTCCAATTTTCCTAGATTCATACTTCATACATTCCATGTTCTGATTATTAATAGATGTTTATAGCTGTTTCTCCTCAATTTGAGTTGTGTCACGTCTGCAAATGGAGGTCTCGAAAGCTCTTCTTTATCAGTTTCAGTAAGGTTGTTCCTACTCTGATGATGCAGCTCTTTCCTAGTCATATTTTGATAGCCTTCTGACCTAAGGGCTCATCCTTCTGCACTGTATCTAATAATGTTTCTGGGCTATACATGAAGTTGCACAGTAATGTATCAGACAGTGTTTCTCTGCTATTCATAAGGTTTTCCCTGTCCAGTTCTTTGAGAAGTGGATGGTCTCTTCCTTCTTCCTAGTCTGCCTCAGTCTGTAAGCTGCATTGAAACCTGTGCACCATGTGCAACCCTGCCAGCACTTGAAACACCAGTGGCACAGCCTCAAGGCTCACTGCAACATGCAAGCCACAACAGTATGAGAAACCAGCAGACAAGTTTGTCTCCCTTAGCTGTTTGAAACCTCTCCATCCTCCCCTTACCAGGATCCCTGGCGCTGCTTTGCTCTGTTGTCACCCTGTTCTCTTTTCCCAGCTTTCCTGCCTGTTGGGGGTGGGGACTGGGTCCCTCCCCTGACCTGGATCCCTGGCTGCTGCTCTGCTCTGTCGTCCCCTCTGGCTTCTCTTTCACCTGCTTTCCTGCCTGGTGGGGGTGGAGCCTGGGTCTCACCCCTGACCTGGATCCCTGGCTGCTGCTCTGCTCTGTTATTCCCTCTGGCTTCACTTTCCCCTGTTTTCCTGCCTGGTGGGAGTGGGGCCTCAGTCTCTCCCCTTACCTGGATCACTGGCTGCTGCTCTGCTCACTATATTTATATATATTGTTAATTATATAATAACATATATAAGTGTATAAATATATTTGTATAGTTCTTGTATTTTATATGGGAGCTCTGGTGGTATAGTGCCTAAGTCATTTGACTGCTAACCAGAAGGCTGGCGGTTCAAACTCATCAGCCACTCCTTGGAAGGAAGGTTGAACAATCTACTGCTGTGGTGATACCACCTTGAAAACCCAAGGAAGGGTTGCAATGAGTCTGATCTGACTCCACAGCAGTGTGTTGCGGTGTCATGGCATTGTATTTTATATATATAAAGTAGAAAATATTACTTTTTTCTCAAGTAATGTCCAACTTATAAATACTGTATTATTATTTACACACCTTACAAAATTATTAGTAGCTAATGAAAAATTTAGTCCAATTTTTACTATCCTATATGATTATTCTTACTAAAAATTAAGATGTATTCATATATTTTGGAGAAATTCTGCCTTCCCTGACTAAAGTTACTAGGGGAATGTTGTTTATTTACAATTAAATTCCAGTCTGAATTATTAAAATATTTGTTAATGGTATCTTATATCACATAACCAGAGAATGGGCTAGGCTTTTACAAACCATTTAGGAGAATGTGAGAAACATCTGTTAACATATAATAAAATGAATAGTATGTGCATATATATTTTAATTCATCTCATGTTGTTTACATTTGAAAGTTCTCAACCTCCAGATTGTGAGTTTCTGCTTCTGATTAGGATGTAGCAGTTTACTGCAAATGAATACTTCCTATGTCAACTAGACAAAGCTGGGTAAAATACAAAAGTTATAGTTTTATAGGCATGAGAAGACTGTAGAAGCAGTAAAATCTAGAAGGACAAAAATTTGAGAGAATGGGGAACTTGGAGATTTTAGTTAACAAGTGCTAGGGAGATTTTTCCCTTGAAGCGCAGTAAGTCCCTGGGTTTGGAACATCCGATTTATGGACAACTCCTATTTACCCTTTAATGTTATGTAAATTTGCCTTCACTTTAAAACGATTGAATCTACCCCTACTGGTAACAAATTCTTCACCACAATTACCTTCACTTGCTGTACATATATATAGCTTTGAATCATGGAAAAGACTTTGAGTCTTTTCTTGCATTAAAAAACAAACAAACAAAACCCACTGTCACTGAGTCCATTCCAACTCATAGTGACCCTGTATATACTACAGAGTCAAACTGTCCCATTAGGGTTTCCAAGGCTATAAATCTTTATAGAAGCAGACTGCTACAGCTTTCTCCCAAAAAGCTGGGGGATTTGAACTGACAGTCTTTTGGTTAGCACCCCAATGCTTAAACCACAGTGTCACCAGAGCTCCCTTTCTTGCAATAACCCACTGTCATTGTGTCAATTCCAACTCATAACAACCCCCATAGGATTTCCAAGGGTGCAAGGCTTTACGGAAGTGACTTGCCTCATCTTCCTCTTGCATAGCAGTTGGTGTATTTGAACCAACAACCTTCTGATTAACAGCCAAATGCCTTACCCACTGTACCACCAGAACTCCTTTTCTTGAACTAAAGTAAGGCTAAATAGGAACCATGTGCACCTGTTGTTGTTGTGGGGTGCCACTGAATTGTCTCCAACTCATAGCGACCCTAGCACAGCAGAATGAAACAATGTTTGGTCTTGTACCAGCCTCATGAAACTTGCTATATCTGAGCCCATCGATGCGGCCACTGTGTCTATACATCTTATTGAGGGCCTTCTCCTTCTTCATTGACCCTCCACTTTACCAAGCATGATACCCTTCCCTAGGGAATGGTTTCTTCTGACAATGTGACCAAAGTAGTTGAGAAGTCTGGCCATTCTCACTTCCAAGGAGCATTCTGGCTGTACTCCCTCCAGGACAGATTTGTTAGTCCTTTTAGCAGACCATGGTACTCTTAGCATTCTTCTCCAATGCCACAACTCAAAAGCATCAACTCTTCATCGGTCTTCCTTATTCACTGTCCAGCTCTCACATGCATACGAGGTGATTGGAAATATCATGTCTTGCGTTGGGCGCACCTTAGTCTTCAAGGAGACATCTTTGCTCTTAATCACTTGAAAGAGGTCTTTTACAGATTTCCCAATGCAGTACGTCATCCGATGTTTTGACTGCTGCTTCCATTGGTGTTGAATGTAGAACCTAGTAATGTGAAATCCTTGACAACTTCAGTCTTTTCTCCATCACTGAAAAGCTGTTTATTGGACCAGCTGTGAGGACTTTTATTTTCTTGATAATGAGGTGAAATCCATACTGCAGACTATAGTCTTTAATCTTCTGTAATCATCATCAGTAAGTGCTTCAAGTATGTGCACTTGAGTTACTTACAAATTTGACTTAAAGATACACTTAGGAATGGATCTTGTTGGTAACAAGGACTGCCTGTATTTGTCATACTGGACACCTGCAGTTGGTATAAGCAAATAGCAATTACTGAACAGTGGTCAAAAGAAGTCAGGGTAATACAATTTGGGCCCTCAAATAAGCTGCCCATTTCTTCCATGATATGATGAATCCCAGTCTGTGTGAGATGGTAAGTAAACAGCCTAAGGGAATCTGACCAAACCAAAAAGCCATTGCTGTTGAGTGAGTTCCAACTCATAGCAACCCTAAAGAACAGAGCATAACTTGCCTATAGTTTCCAAGGCGGTAAATTTGTATGGAAGCAGACTGCGTATATGTGGATCCCAATCCACCTCTTTATTTTGTGGAGTAGTTGGTGGGTTCTAATCTCAGACTTTCTGGTTAGCAGATGAGCACTTAACCACTGAACCTTCAGGGCTCCCTAAAATATTCTGAAGGGAACATGAAATCTCCACAATTTTGTATACTTAGGAAATGAAGACCTGTTGGGGAAGAAGGTCTGAAAGCAAATTGAGTAACAGATGAAAACCCTGAAAGAAGAGATGGGTTGTTGTTTTTGTTATTTGCCGTCGAGTTGGACCTGACTCATAGTGACCCCTCCTTGGGTTTCCCAGGCAGTATCACTACAGAAGTAGATTGCCCAACTTTCCTTCCAAGGAGTGGCTGGTGAGATTGAACCTCCAACCTTCTGGTTAGCAATCAAGTGCCTTAGGCACTATGCTACCAGAGCTCCCCCAAGAGACGGGTTAGCACTGAAGATTTATAGATAGTATTATCTGGAACCACTTACTGGTTCTAGATGCACCTGAGGCTAAGAATCCAGAAAGACTCTTGAGGGATGATAAGCCATTTGATATTTCTATGCTACTGACAGATAGGGAGCTCTGGTAGCATAGTGACTAAAAGCACTTGACTGCTAACCAGAAGGCTGGCGGTTCAAACCCACCAGCCACTCCTCGGAAGGAAGATGAGGCAATCTACTTCCGTAGTGATACTGCCTCGGAAACCCAAGAGGGGTCGCTATGAGTCGGGGCCGACTCGACGGCAAACAACAACAACAACTGACAGATAAGGTTGGAAGTTTAGGGGACCCTAAAATGTAATCTCAGTATCTGTGTTAGGTTGGGTTCTCTAGAGAAGCAAAACCAGTAAAACTTATCTATCTATCTATCTATCTATCTATCTATATAGAGAGAGAGACAGAGAGAGAGAGAGAAAGAGAGACTGAAATTTATCTTAGAAAAATGGCTCACACACTTATAGAAGCTGGCAAGTCCCAAGTTCTTGGATCAAAAGTCAAGCTGGAGGCTTTTCCCAACTCACACAGCTGCAGGGGCTGACAAGCTCAAGTTTGGCAGGCAGTACACCAGCTGTTGATGCCAACGAATAATGAATCCAAGATCCCCAGGCCGAATGGTGGATTGTTCACTCACAGCCAGTTGTAGGCAGCACAACAGGATCCCAATCCACAAAAGAGAGAGTCTCTTTTCCCATGATGTCCATAAATATATTGGAAGCAGGCCACACCCCTAGGGAAACTCGCTTTCAACAGATTGGCTGCTCAAAACATATACATCTGATCTCATCATGGAAATGACCCACATCTCAACTGCTTATACCACTCAGAATTGTGGTACAGCCAAATTGACACACAACTCCAACTATCATAGTCCACCCCTTGTCAACTTGGCAGTTGTACACATCTCTTTAACCATATATAATCTCTAAATAAGGACAATTATAAAGTCATATTTCTGCCTAACATGATATGCTAACATGCAAACAGCTGAAACACATTAACCCTGTTTATATTTCACAGTTCATAACAGAAGGAAACAAAAATATTTGATGCACATATACAAGGAAGAAATATAAAAATCAGTTCTCATTTCTGCAACTGGTCACGTGGTCATAGCTGATATTCAGAACTACCTTCTTCTACCACCCATTCCGTGTTTCCCTTGCCCTCAGCAAGCACCTCAGCTGGTCATGATTCTTTGCCTGGTGGGGTGACTCAAACCTTCATTCCTGAAGGGTTTGGGCCATTAGTAGTCATATCAGAATTGGGTTGCTGTAATTTTCCATTGACTTCAATCACTGGGCATGGTAGTACTGAGACATCCTAAAGAACTCCTGTATTCCAGATATATTCTTCTTTACCTCCATTATGTAATGTCAATCCAATTTCCCTTAGTAATCCAGATCTATCACACCAGATAGTACAGTAATGCCCTTTATGTCTGTTGATCCAGAGGCGTGAAGAAACCAAAATGGCTGGGTGGCATTCTTAACTTCCAGTTCAATGCAATCAGAATTGTGTCTCCAGGTGGGAGTATTCCTCCTTTTGGGACTAAGATCTCCAGACCTGCAGAGCATAGGGTAGCAGGGACAGGAAGCAAAATTTTGAGTGGGTCACTAGGGGTAATAGTGAGTGGTACCACTCCTGTTTCTACCCCTTGGTTCCTGGACCCATGAATCCTGGCTACTGGAGAAACATCACCGTATATTGGATGCTGGTTTAGAGTATATACAGCTTCCTGGAGAACATTGCCCCACCTAGCTGGCACCATAATTGTGTTTTTAATAGGACATTCCATTATTCTATCAAGCCAGCTGCTTCTGGTTGACAGGGGAAATGGTAAGACCAGGGGATTCCATGAGCATAGGCCCATTGCCGCACTTCATTTTCTATGAAGTGAGTCACTTGATCTGAAGCAATGTTGTGTGAGATACCATGATGGTGGATAAGGCATTCTGTAAGTCCACAGAAGGTAGTTTTGGCAGAAGCATTGAGTGCAGGGAAGGCAATCCATATCCAGAATAAGTATCTATCCGTAAGAACAAAATGCTGTCCTTTCCATGATGGAAGTGGTCCAATGTAATCAACCTGCCACAAGGTTGCTGGCTGATCACCACCAGGAATGGTTCCATATTGCAGACTCAGTGTTGGTCTCTGCTGCTGGCGGATTGGGTACTCAGCAGTGGTGGCAGCCAAATCAGCTGTGGTAAGTGGAAGTCCATGTTGCTGAGCCCAGGCATAACCTCCATCCCTGCCACCATGGCCACTTTGTTCATGAGGCCATTGGACAATGACAGGAGTAGCTGGGGAAAAAGGAAGACTGGTTTCCACTGAACATGTCATCCTATCCACCTGATTGTTGAAGCTCTCCTCTGCCAAGGTCACCTTTTGGTGGGCATTCACATGAAACACAAATATCTTTACTCCTTTGCCCCAGTCAGAGAGATCTATCCACATACTCCTTCCCCATATATCCTTGTCACCAATTTTCCAATCATTCTCCTTCCAAGTCTCAGATCATCCAGCCAAGCCATTGGCCACAGCCCATGAATCCATATACAATTGTACATCTGACCATTTCTTATTCCATGCAAAGTGAACAGCCATGTGCATGGCTCGAAGTTCTGCCCATTGGGAGGACTTCCTTTCCACACTGTTCTTCAGGGAAGTCCCAGAAAAGGGCTGCAGTGCCACTGCTGTCCACTTTTGAGTGGTGCCTGCATATCATGCAGAACCATCTGTAAACCAAGCATGAATTTCTCTTCCTCAGTTAACTGATCATAAGGAACTCCCCATGAGGCCATAGGTGCAGACTGGGAGAGGGAAGGTAATGTGACTGGAGTGGAGACCTTAGGCATTTGGGCCACTTCCTCATGCAACTTACTTGTGCTTTCAGGTACTGCTTGAGTCTGATCTCTCTCTCTCTCAATCTCTCTCTCTTTTTTTAAATTGTGATTTGGGTGAAGATTTACAGAGCAAATTAACTTTTCATACAGCAGTTCACATACACTTTGTCTCATGACATTGACCACAATTTACCACAGTGCAACAGCTCCCCTTCCCCTTCCTCCCCATAGTTACCTCTTCGTAGTGTCCATCCCTCCATGCACTCCTGCCCCCTGAGCTGTCTCCCTGTGCATAAGCAGCCCTTCTTTCTCCCATGATTGTTCTCCCCAAGGAGTGTATCTACCTCAGGTAAATACATTGTCTTTGTTTGGCGATCTTTTGTTTGGCTGAAAACCACAGGTATGGGTTCAATTCCAGACCTGAA
>NW_006921736.1:6318003-6322941 GCF_000298275.1 Orycteropus afer afer | reverse complement strand
CTGAGCTCATTATCTTTATGAATTGTATTATCATTTCCTTTGTTGCTGTTGTTTTAGTATATGCTGAATATTTGTGCTTGTCCTTTCGAGCCTGATCTCTTATACACCTCTTCCATTCAATGACGGAGTGCTGCTGTGCATGTCCAACTTTATGACTCTGTAGGTCCGACAATACCCAGTTCATGATGGGCAGCTCAGGCCTCATGGTGACTTGGTGGCCCATGGTTAGGCGTTCACACTCTACTAAAGCCCAGTAACAAGCTAAAAGCTATTTCTTGAAAGGGGAGTAGTTATCTGCAGAGGATGGCAGGGCTTTGCTCCAAAATCCCAATGGTCTGCTTTGTGATTCACCAGTAGGGACCTGCTAAAGACTCCAAACAGCATCTCTATCTACTATAGACACTTCAAGCATCATTGGATCAGCTGGATCATATGGCCCAAGTGGCATAGCAGCTTGCACAGCAGTCTGAACCTGTTGTAGCACCTTTTGTTGTTCTGGGTCCCACTCAAAACTAGCAGCTTTCTGAGTCACTTGATAAATAGGCTGAAACAACACACTCAAATGAGGGATATGTTGCCTCCAAAATCCAAAGAGGCCCACCAGATGTTTTGCTGCCTTTTTAGTTGTGGGGGAAGCGAAATACAATAACTTACCCTTCACTTTAGTAGGAATATCTCAACATGCCCCATACCACTAGGTCCCTAGAAATTTCACTGAAGTGGAAGGTGCCTGAATTTTTGTTGGGTTAATTTTCCACCCTGTAGCATGCAGATGTCTCGCCGATATGTCTAGTGTCATTGATACCTCTTCCTTAGTAGGTCCAATGAGCATAATGTCATCAATATAATGGACTAGTGTGATGTCTTGTGGAAGGGAATGGTGATCAAGATCCCTACAGACTAAATTATGACATAGTGCTGAGGAGTTGATATACCCCTGAAGAAGCACTGTGAAAGTATACTGTTGGCCTTGCCAGCTGAAGGCAAACTGCTTCTGATGGTCCTTTGAAATTGGCATTGAGAAACAGGCATTGGCCAGATCAATAGCTGCATACCAAGTACCAGGAGATGTACTTATTTGCTTAAGCAATGAAACCACATCAGGACAGCAGCTGCAAGTGGAGTCACCACCTGATTAAGTTAACGATAATCTACTATCATTCTCCAAGATCCATCTGGTTTTTGCACAGGACAAATAGGCAAATCAAGTGGGGAGGTGGTGGAAATCACCACCTGTATCCTTCAAGTCCTTGATGGTGGCAGTAATCTCTGCAACCCCTCCAGAAATGCAGTATTACTTTTGGTTTACTATTTTTCTAGGTAGAGGCATTTCTAATGGCTTCCACTTGGGTTTTCCTACCATAATAGCCCTTGCACCACATGTCAAGGACACAATGTGGAAATTCTGCCAATTGCTCAATATATCTATTCCAATTATGCATTCTGGAACTGAGGAAATCACTATAGGATGGGTTCAGGGACCCAGTGGACCCACTGTGATACACACCTGAGCTAAGATTCCATCAATAACTTGACCTCTATATACCCCCACTCTGACTGCTAGGCCATAGTAATGCTTTGGGTCTCCTGGAATTAGTGTCACTTCAGAGCCAGTGTACAATAATTCCCAAAAAATCTGATTATTTCCTTTTCCCCAGTGAACAATCACTCTTGTAAAAGGCCTCAGATCCCTTTGGGGAAGGCTGGGAGAAAGATTAACATTATAGATTTTTGGCAAGGTAGTGGGGTCCTTCCTCAAGGGGCTCCAACCTCCCCTTCATTCAAGGGGTTGTGGGTCTGTAAACTGACTCAAGTCTAGGGATTGATGGAAAGGCTGTGACTCTATTCTGGAGATTCAATCTAGACTGCTGTTCATGTGACCTAGAATTCTTCTGTCTATACAGATCAAATAAATATTTAGTAGGTTTGCTGTGTATTTCACTAATAGGAACACCATGCCTAAGTAGCCAATGCCACAATCCCATGTGAGTCAGAGCATTCTGATGACTGTTTTGACTCTGCTGTCTATTATGGTCACCACACCCACCTTATCTTTGTGGATTAACTGCTGCCACTTGTCCCCTACTACCACGGGGTTCAATCAGCCCCATCATAGTTAAGTGTCTTAATTCAATTAGGGCAGTTCCCACTGTCAAATCTGGTGTACATAAAACAGCAATCACCGCATCTTCAAGGACGCTGGGGCACCCTTTCACAAATTTGTTCCTCACCATACTGGTGAAAAGCATGTCCTCTGGGCTCTCCAATTCTGGTTCTAGGGGTCTAATCTGATAAATCCATTCTAACATGTACTTGACTGCTAACCAGAAGGCTGGTGGTTCAAACCCACCAGCCACTCCTCGGAAGGAAGGTTGAATCTACTTTCGTAGTGATACTGCCTTGGAAACCCAAGGAGGGGTCACTATGAGCTGGGTCCGACTCGACGGTACATAACAACAGCAACAACATGCCAATTTCCCTAAGCCTCTGGATACCTTCTTCTACACTATACCAAGGCAGGTCTCGTACTTCATTTTGACTTAAGGTAGGCCACTGCATAATCCATGCTTCAGTTAGCCAAACAAATAAACAATTAGATCCTTCCCTAACCTCACGAGCTAAAACACTGAATGAAGAATCCATACTTAGTGGGCCTAAATTAATAAACTCAGACTGATCCAATGTTACATTCCTTGCACCATTATCCCACACCCTCAGTAGCCATTCCCATACATATTCTCCAGGTTTCTGTCTGTACACGTTAGCAAAATCAAGTAGGTCTTTTTGGGTGTAGCACACCACCTCCTCAGTCACACTTTATATTTCACCCTTTGGGGCTCACTTGGACTTACGTTTAGTTATAGGTCTAGCAGCCACAATGAGTGGTTGAGGCAGTTCCTGGGAACATTCAGCAATGTCTTCCATGGAATCTACCTCAGGCAGTGACCTAGCAGAAACAGCTGGGTTAATCCCATCAAATGGAGGTGGAAGGAATAATGGTTTTAAAGAAATCCCTTCAGATGGGAAGGATTCAACTGAATTTACAGGCTCCATATCCTCATCTTCCTGACTGTCTGCCCATATGTCTCCATTCCAGGTTTCAGGATCCCATTTTTCCCCAATCAATGTCTTCACTTTAACTTCAGACACCATTCTGGGTTTGCAATTTAATTGGTGTAGTAATTCAGCCACCCTTACAAGAAGACTCTGGGTTTGTTTTTTGGCAATATCAGCTCTGTTGCTAGAAGAAATAAAGCTTTCTTTCCGAGCACAACTGGAAATATTGAGGTCTTCTATGCTGCACTTAGGGAGCTCTGGTAGCGTAGTGCCTAAGGCACTTGACTGCTAACCAGAAAGCTGGTGGTTCAAACGCACCAGCCACTCCTCAGAAGGAAGGTTGGGCAATCTACTTCCATAGTGATACTGCCTCGGAAACCCAAGGGGGTGTCACTATGAGTTGGGTCCAACTCAACGGCACATAACAACAACAACATGCTGCACAAGCTGTGACTCAGCAGCCCTGAACTTATTTCACTCTTTCACCACTTTGTCTAGTGGAAGTAGGACCAACCAACCAGGTTCCTTATACTCCTCATGCTGACAAAATTGCAGAAAGGTATCAAATATGCGATCACTCAGAGCCCCACTTCTCAAAAATACTTATCTATTGGTGGTGCTATTTTGCATATTAATGATGCCACCTCATGCCATGGATTATCAGGGCCCTCTTTACTAATGGAAGCCAGAGTCACGAGTGCCTTTATGATGAATCAAATTGGAGAACCAAACAGAATCAGTGAGAACCAATGTAGGAAGCCCATACATATGATTTTGTCTCTCTAGAACCACTCTTGGTACCAAATGTGTTAGGCTGGTTTCTCTAGAGAAGCAAAACCAGTAAAGCTATATATATATATAGAGAGAGAGAGAGAGAGAGAGAGAGACAGAAATTTATCTTAGAAAAATGGCTCACACACTTATAGAAGCTGGCAAGTCCCAAGTTCATGGATCAAACGTCAAGCTGGAGGCTTTTCCCGACTCACGTGCTGCAGGGGCTAATGAACTCAAGGTTGACAGGCAGTATACTGGATGCTGACTTCAACAAATGACAATCCAAGATCACCAGGTTGAATGGTGGACTGTTCGCTCATGGACAGTTGTAGGGAGCACAACAAGATCCCAATCCACAGAAGACAGTCTCTTTTCCCAGGATGTCCATAAATATATTGGCAGCAGGCCACACCCCTAGGGAAACTCCCTTTCAATGGATTGGCTGCTCAAAACATTTACATCTGATCTCATCATGGAAATAACCTACATCACAACTGCTAATACCACTCAGAATTGTGGTCCAGCTAAAGTTGACATACAACTCCAACTATCACAATATCTTTACTAATTTTGTAGTGATATGAGTTAGAAGGTCAAAGAGCTAAGCTCAAAATTTTTGAAGGGCAAAAATGAATATGCCACAGTGATTAAGTTTGCAAAAACTGAAGCCCAGCCTTTAATCTGGCTCAGTCCCTCATTTAATGTAGCCAAGTAGGCCCTCACACTATCTGCCTAAGTAGAAGAAATGGAAATTCAAAACATCATTTCAAGTCTTTATCATTTTTTATACACAATATCTGACATACAGTGAAAAATGATTACACATGAAAAGAGGAACTATGTTAATCAACAACCAAGAGAAAAAATAAACAATAGAAACAAACCCACAGATAATCCAGATATTGATATTAGCTAATGAAGACTTTAAAATAGCTATGATTAATGTGTTTAAGGGAGCTCTGGTAGCATAGTGGCTAAGGCACTTGACTGCTAACCAGATGGCTGGCGGTTCAAACCCACTAGCCACTCCTCGGAAGGAAGGTTGGGCAATCCTACTTCCGTAGTGATACTGCCTCGGAAACCCAAGGAGGGGTCGCTATGAGTCAG
>NW_006921736.1:6297013-6317903 GCF_000298275.1 Orycteropus afer afer | reverse complement strand
CTGACTCGACGGCACATAACAACAACAATGTGTTTAAGGAAAAAGAAACAATGATGTATAAATAAAGGATGGAAATTTTCAAGATATATTTGAATCTACAAAAAATTATTCAAATGGACAACATACACCCAAAGGTATGTTATCAGAATTTAAGAACACGGTCTTTTAGTTTTAGCAGATTGACACAGTGGAAGACAGGATGAGTAATTGGAAGCAAGTCAATAAAAGGCACTCAAACTGAAACATCAGAATAAATGGAAAGAATAGAAAAGAGCATAAAGACATGTGAGACAAAAGTTTTATTAGATGCATAATTGGAGACTCAGAAGGAAAAGAGAAAGACAGTGAAAAAGTTCTCAAATGAAACACAACTCACATGTTCAAGAAGCTTAGAAAACCCTCATTGTTGTTATTGTTGTTAGGTGTCATGGAGTCGTCTCTGACTCATAGTGACCTTATGTACAACAGAACGAAACACTGTCCAGTCCTCTGGCATCCACATAATCCCTACCATACCTGGGCCCATCACTGCAGCCACTGTGTCAATCCAGAATGCTACACAGATTTAAAAAAAAAAAAAAAAAAAAATCCAACAGATTTTGAGAATCGGAGAGGGCTAGGAGCATACTCTAGACAGCTTTGTTTCTTGGGCATTGTGAGGGGCCAGGAATAGAAAAGATGTTCAATAAATCTTTTTGAAGTAATTATTTCCTGTATAGACTCATTCACCAAGTTTTTTGCAAATATTTCTGTAGAAATTTCACAACATAATTAAGCCTGTGAAGCAATTGCCTCCTAGAATTGTGGAATGTTCTTATGAAAAGGAACTTCAGCGATTTTCTAGTAAAATAGTTTTAAATTGAACTTTGCTGGTTCCCAGGGCTTTGATTTTACTTCATTAAAGAGGGCCATGATGGGAAGGAAAGATACAATGTGGCAAGGCTCTGGGGCACCCATACCTGCTTTATAAAGTGTTACTTTGCTTTTACCTATTTCACTTGTTTGCACTTACATTTTGTTTGAAAAAGTGTTCAGATTAAAAAAAATGATTGTGGAATTATGCATCCATTGCATGCCCCCCTTATATTACAGACAATGTAATTGAGGCCTGGAGACACAATATGACCTTCTCAAGGTTACATTGCTAATTAATGGCAGAGCAGGGACCAGACTAAATGTCTCCTGGACTCTGTTTCATGGCCTTTTCTAATACATCACTCTGCTTTTCCTTATCTAAGAATTTATGCAAAAAGAGTACTTTTGCAACATAATCATTAAGCAAATGGTCCTTTCTACCACATTATTGGAATATTTGTTATGCGCTCCTATAAATCTATTATTGTACTTTTATTGCAAACTTCCTGATAGCTGCAGGTGAGTTGATTCCTACTCATGATGACCCCACGTGTGCCAAGTAGAACTGTGCCATAGGGTTTTCAAGGCTGTGACCTTTAGGAGCTCTGGTGATGTAGTGACTAAGGATTTAGCTACTAACCAAGAGGTCAGTGGTTTGAACCTACCAGCCACTCCATGGAAGAAAGATGGGGCAGTCTGCTTCCTTAAAGACTTACAGCCTTGGAAACCAGTGGGCATTACTATGAGTTGCAATCAACTTGAGTTTAGTTTTTAGCTCCTTTGGAAGCAGTTTGCCAGGCCTGTCTTCCAAGGTGCCTCTGGGTGGGTTTAAACTGCCAATTTTTCAAGCAATGGTCTTCCACTCCTGTTCTCTATTTAGATCATCCCTTTTTCTCTCCTTGTACTTGTTTGAGTGATTCGCCCATAAGTTTCTCCCATAAAAGTATGATTATGTCCATGTTAATTCATAGTAACACTTTCTGATCTCAATTTTATGTTCAAATCTAGCTCAAGACTCATTTATCCTAAACTTTCTCTGAATAGCATCACAGGCTGGTCATTTCTTAATTAAAATTGTTCTTATATTTACCACACTATTTTCACTTACCTATATATTGTCTTAGGAGCACTGGTGGCAGTGCCTAAGGCATTTGACCACTAACCAGATGGTTGGCAGTTCAAACCCACCGGCCATTCCGTGGAAGGAAGACTGGACAATCTACTTTCATAAAGGCTTACCACCTTGAAACCCAAAGGGGGTCACTATGAGTTGGAAGTGACTCAACAGTAGTGAGTTTGGTTTGGTCTGGTATACATTGTCTTAGAGTTAACCCCTAGTTTTTAAACTAGGTATAATATCTACTTGAACAAAATTCAAAATATATAAAAGGATTGTTGTTGTTGTTGTTATGTGCTGTTGATACAGAGTGATAAAGAAGTTGCCATTACACTCCTGTCCTCCAGACAACAAATTCTTCTCTTTTGAGACAACCAATTTTCTTGGGTGTGCTTCTATAGATAGTCTAAGAATATGGTAGCATGTATGTATAGATTTTACTTTTTTGTGGACACAAATGGGAGTATACCACAACAGTGTTCCACATAGTGCTGCTTTCATTTAACAATTTGACATTGTGTAGTCTCTGACTCAACTCCTTATTTGTACTTACAGAGCTCTTCATTTGTCTAATTATTGCATGGCATTCTATCGTATGAATGTACTGTAACATAGTTAAATCTCTATCAATGGAGTTGTTTCCAATATTTTTATATAGTAAGCAGTGTAGCAATGAGTAACCTACATATGTCATTTAGCTCATGTCCTAGAAATGGAATTATGTACATTTTTAAATACTGATAGATATTGGTTAATTTTTCTCCAAGGAGAATATATCAAATTATGCTTCTACCCTTACAATGCTTATACCAATTTATACTCACTCTTGCTAACTCTGGTAGCATGGTGGCTAAGACACTTGCCTGCTAACCAGACGGCTGGTGGTTCAAACCCACCAGCCACTCCTCGGAAGGAAGGTTGGGCAATCCTACTTCCATAGTGATACTGCCTCGGAAACCCAAGGAGGGGTCGCTATGAGTAGGGTTTGACTCGATGGCACACAACAACAACAACAACTTGCTAACCCTTTGCTAACAGGTTGGTTGAAAACTTTTTTGGTTTTACCAATATGCTACATGAAAATGATATGTCATTAATTTGCATTTTTCTTATAAAGAGTGTTGCTGAACATTTTTTCAAATGTATAAGAGCCAGTTGTACCTCCTTTCCTTTTGTCCATTTTTCTGTTATACTGTAGATACATTCTTATTGATGTGTAGGAATATTATATCTATTTAAATTAGTATTTTATCTGTGATATGTGTAGCAAAAATATTTTCCAATTTGTTCTTTGTTTTTAGACAGTTTTATGGTATTCTTTTGCATGAGGACTTTTTTCATGTCTGTGTACAAGAATTTACCATTTTTAAAGTGGCTCTTGAGGATTTTATTTCATACATAGAAAATCTTCCCTGTCTATCACTAACATTATATATAAATATTTTTAAAGGTCTATGTTTTTAGTATTTTAATTATTTAATTTTGCAAATTTCAGCCTAATCAATCTGGAATTTATTTTTTTGTAAGCTAAGAGGTAGGATAAAGCTTTACTTTTTCTAGACATGACTGTCTATTTTTATCATAACTCCTCAATTAGGTTATAAGAAATTTAAGGTCAGAAACCTGATTTTTTTAAATAATTGGCTTAGTGGTGAACATAAATTTGGTTCTTAATAAATGTTTATTGAACTGAAATGAATCAGACTTTATAACACTATAATGGTCAGCTTCTAAGAAATATGTAGATTTTAGGTCAATGTCATCTTGAATATCTTCCTTTTTATTCAAGTTCAAATAAATAATTTAATTGATTAAATTTCTTTTTTTTTAATTCCAGCAAATGTTTAACACCTATTTTCGTAAAGATATTGCCTTCTCGAACATGTTCATCTTTATTTGTATTTGTTATTTTCTCATCAGTATTATGTATTTAAATGCAGAATTCAAGATACTATCCTTGACTTGCAAAAATTAGTCAAAAAATGGAAATTCAATCTAAGGCAAAAAAAAATCACGTAAGTTCCCTCAGAAAAATTTGTTGTTAGATGCTGTTGATTCAGTTCTGATTCCTAGTGACCCCATGTACAACAGAACTAAATGCTGCCCAGTCCTGCACCATCCTCACACCTGTTGTCATGCTTGAGCTCATCACTGCAGCCACTGTGTCAATCCATCTTGTT
Source organism: Orycteropus afer afer (assembly GCF_000298275.1). Taxonomy (NCBI): domain Eukaryota; kingdom Metazoa; phylum Chordata; class Mammalia; order Tubulidentata; family Orycteropodidae; genus Orycteropus; species Orycteropus afer. The sequence goes on along the minus strand of NW_006921736.1, from coordinate 6,313,751 downwards.
GAGGGTCTTCCCCTTCTTCACTGACCCTCTTTTTTTTTTTTTTTCCAATCAAGCATGATATCCATCTCCAGGGATCTGTCCCTTCTGACATCATGACCAATGCATGAGAGACACAGTCTGGCCATTCTTGCTTCCAAGGAGCATTGCAGCTGTACTTCCTCCAACACAGATTTGTTTGTACTTCTATCAGTCCACGGTACATTCAATATTCTTTACCAACACCACAACTCAAATGCAGCAATTCTTCTGTGGTTTTCTTTATTTGTTGTCCAGTTCTCACAAAGGAAACCATTTTTGTTCCTATGCTTATTACAACTTCAGCTTTTTCTCCAATGTGTAGGCTGCAAAACAGGATGTGAAACCCCACTAAAAACCAAACTTTATGCATTAGATGAGGAATAAAAAAATTATAATAAAGATGTGCTGTAATTAGAAAAATAGGTTACACGAGTTAAAAAGAAACAATAGTGATTATAAGTTACTAAAGTCCCTGGACAACAGACCAAACAACTATCAATATTTTATGCATGTTTAATTTGCCGACTTATTCTGCGGTTCAATAAAAATCACATGTTGCTATGGGAACATGAAAAAATCACAGATATCTGCTCTACTCAGAGATATGGCGTTTCACTTTCTTAATGAAACACACACATCATAGGGGCTTAAGCCTTACATCTAGTACTTGCAAAAGTACTAAAAATATTATGTGAAAAATGTTGTTGTATACTAGCAAGTCAATTAGACTCATGGCAACTTAACTGTGACCTTTATGGGAATAGATCGCCGGGTCCTTCCCCTGGAAAGTGGCTGATTCATTAGAACAGGTGACCTTTAGGTTAGCAGCTGAGTGCTTAGCCATTGTGCCACTAGGGCACCTTAAACAATAAAGCATAAAGATACACAAATATAGAACAATGTAGTTAAATCTCCTTCTTCCCAAAAAGTACAAATATATATATGTTTTGTTCTTTCAAAAATAGCTTCTAGGGTAAGGCCAAACTGTGGGGAAGATAAGAATCTTTTTAATAGGAAAACACCCTGATTAGTCACTTTTCTTTCGTAGAGGGGACCAGAGGGATGACTTGATGAAATATAAAGTCCCCCATCCCTCCGGGACATCGGCACTGCCCACTAGGAGTCCCTCAATGGCACAATCAGTTACATGCTGGACCACAAACAGAAAGGATGAGGTTCAACTCAGTCCAGAGGCACATCAGAAGAAAGGCCTGTTGATTTACTTTTGAAAGATCAGTCATTAAAAATCCTCTGGAGCAGTTCTACTCTGACGCACTAGGGGTCATCTTGAGTTGTAATCAACTCTTGACTGTTAACTAACAACAGCAACATTCTTCTTGAGCAGACCTGTTTCCACTCTCCTGTGCTTTTGGAATCCAGTCCAAGGGGACAAAAATTCCACACCAAGATTTCCTGGTGCCTGCCACTGGTGAAAACAGTATCTAGTGATGTCTGCACAAGTGTCAGAGAGGTGGAGAAATCCTTCAAATCTGTTAAATGTGGAATAAAGAGGAGAATAACTTGAATTAAATTCCTGTCCCCACTTGAAATAGACTCTGACTGTGCCTCTGTACCTGGCCCTGATTTTTGCATGAAAATATTCCTTTTGTCCCTATCTGGTGCTAGCCTTCAAAAAGGAACAGGGTTTAAAAAGCAGGAAATAATGTGAGATTTTAAGCAAACAGTTCAATATTCCTTTAGAATGCTCTCTGTATTCAAAAGCACTTTGATTTGTATCTTTAGGAGTCTTTGAAACTGTACCTCTTTTAAAAGACCATCCCTGATTTTGGGTCTTTGTTCCTTTATGAGCTTTGTCCCTGATTTCTAATATGGAGACCTGAGAGGCATGTTGTTAAAGGAAGGAAAAATAATTTTTAAAGCGCCTGGCAAACTGTGTTAAATATGCTTTTGAAAATTTAGTTTAATATAAAGTTCGGTATCCCCACCACCATTGAGGGTATTGTCTGTACTAAATAACTCTTCTGATAAAAATATCCTTTGTTTTCCTGTAATGTAATTAAAAGTGAACCCAAAAGGGCAGCAATAAATCAAGGTGCACAAAGGCAGAAAAATATTATAATTAATATTTAACATAAGTTTGATTGCTTTTAGAGTAAGTATGAAAAATATCAATTAGAATATATATTCAAAGTTTTCTTCCTTTCCCATTACACAGCCGAAGGGGCTATTTTTAATTCTGGATACTACAAACCAAATAATACATAGTCCCTAATTAAATAAAAGGCTGCAATTGAATTGAGAGTTTCTGCTGATGTCATACATAATGAGAGCAAAGCTCCAGCTATGAATGAATGGCAGTCGAGCCCTGAGAATGAATTACAATGTTAGCATTCAATCAGGGACTAGGTATTGTTATTTGTAATAGATGTAGAATGATTATTATTATTTTTAAATACAGACAAAGGGAAAGAAATTTGAATTCAAAAATCTGAAACTAGGAGGCAAAAAGATTAGAAAGTATGTGATTAAAGTGAATACACTGTATTGGAAATGAAATGTACAAATTTACCAGTGAATAATTGCTTTATATATTATATATAGATAAATAGCTAGGTATAACAGTATCCATATCCATGTGGGGATAGATGTGTGTAGAATGCCTTGAAAAATAATAAGACTTTAGTTTGCAGGTATTTATTTAAAAATATTAAAGAGGAATTTATGATATAATAAAGGGTGAAGTGGTATATATGTAACTTATCTTGAATTCATCACAAATTGCTATGATTTGCAGCCTTTATCTGAACATAGCAAATTCTTTTTCTAAGAACCTAATTTTTGGAGGCACATTTTAATCTCTTCATATGCTGAATTAAGTAAGGAAATTCAATAAGCCTAATTATTTATTGCTGTTGAGTATTTACAATGTGCTTGACTCAGCATGTAGTTGTTGTTAGGTGCTGTTGTTGTTATGTGCCATCGAGTCGGACCCGACTTATAGCAACCCCTCCTTGGGTTTCTGAGGCAGTATCACTACAGAAGTAGATTGTCCCATCTTCCTTCCGAGGAGTGGCTGGTGGGTTTGAACCACCAGCCTTCTGGTTAGCAGTCAAGTGTCTTAGCCACTATGCTACAGCCGAGTCCATTTTAGTTCATAGTGACCCCACGTGACAGAATAGAAATGCCCTATAGTGTTTCCCAGGTTCCTACTTCTGTAGTGATACTGCCTCGGAAACCCAAGGAGGGGTCGCTATGAGTCGGGGTCGACTTGACGGCACATAACAACAACAACAACAATCTTTACAACAGCAGATAGACAGGTCTTTCTCCCACTGAACCACCGGGTGAGTTCAAACCACAAAACTGTATCTTTGGGTTAGCAGCTCAGTGCTTAACCATTGTGCCACCAGGGCTCCTTTGGTTTGGTATAAGGCATAGAAAATAATGTTTTCAACTCTAAGAATTTTCAAGCTAAAATAGATAGTATCTTTCATCTCTTTCTTTTCTATTTTCTTTCCTCCTCCTTCCTACCTCAGATTAATCATTATAATTGGAGTGCTCAAGAAGGTGATGCCCAGTCTTCCATCTTTTTTCTGCCCCACCCTTTTGTTGGACATTTCTGCCACACGGTCATTTGGGGAAAAGTATGTAGAAGTGCAAATGGTTAACGTGCTCAGCTGTTAACCATAAAGGTTTAAGGCTCGAGTCCAAGAGACACCTTGAAGGAAAGGCCTGGCAATCTGCTTCCAATTAGCCCCTGAAAACCTTATAAGGCAAAAAGTCCCTAATAGTCAAAGCAATTTTGAAGATGAAGAACAAAGTAGGAGGCCTCACCCTCTCCAATTTCAAAGCACACTATACAGCTACGGTAATCAAAACAGCCTCCAAACCAAAAAACAAACCCAATGCCATTGATTCTATTCCAATTCATAGTGATCCTCATTGGGTTTCCAAGGCTGTAAATCTTTACTGAAGCAGCCTGCCTTATCTTTCTTCTTTAGGCAGCTGGTGAGTTCAAACCACTGACCTTTGGGTTAGCAGCCAAATGCCTTAATCACTGCACAACCAGAGGTACTTCAAAATAGCCTAGTACTGGTTTGATGATAAACACATAGATCAATGGAACAAAATGGAGAGCCCCAAAATAAATCCATCCATCTATGGACAACTGATCTTCAACAAGGGTGCTAAGTTCATTCAATGGGGAAGGAACACAGTCTTCAACAAGTGGTGCTGGCAAAACTAGATTTCCTCTTGCAGAAGAACAAAACAGGACTCATACACAAAAACTAGTTCAAAAACAGATCAAAAACCTAAACGTTAAAGCTAAAACAAAAAGATTTTCTGGAAGAAAACACAGGAGAAAAATATGAGAGCTAGTCTTCTTCAATGATAGTTTATCAAATGCAAGAACAAAGGCAAGAGGAACAGATGGCAAAATAGATAATTGGGACCTCAGGAAAATTAAGTACTTATCCCCATCAAAAGTCTTTTTCAAAAGACTGAAAAGACAACCTACAGACTGGGAAAATATTTGGGGAAAACATTTCCAATAAGGGTCTTAAATCTAAAATGTATGTAAAACTATAACTTAACAGCCACAGAAAAAGACTAATAACCCAATCAAAAATGAGCAAAGGACATAAGCAGACAGTTCTCCAAAGAGGACATTCAAGTGACCAACAAACAAATGAAATGATGCTCAACATCATTAGCCATTAGAGAGATGCAAGTCAAAACTACCACAGGATATTACCTTACTCCTGCTAGAATGGCAACAATCAAAAACAGAAAATAATGGGTATTGATTGGTGAGGATGTGGGGAGAACAGTACTCTTACCCACTGCTAATGGGAATGTAAAATGGTATAAGCACTATGGAGAACAGGATTGAAGTTCTCTAAAAACTAAAAATAGAATGACTTATATGACCCACCAATCTGAAAGCTAGGAATATACCCAGAAACTTGAAAATAGTGATGCAAACAGACAAATACACACAAATGTTAATCATAATGCTAGCCACAAAAGCCAAAAGATTCAAATAGCCTAAATGCCCATCAATGGATGAGTGGATCAATAAAACGTGATCTATACAGGTGATGGAATACTACTCTGCCAGAAAGAGAAATGATGTCCTGATAGATGCTACAATAGGGATGGACTTGAAGACATTCTGCTGAGTGAAATAAGTCAATCACAAAAGGACATATATTGCATGGCCTTACTTATACAAAAAGACAAGAACAGGCAAATATATCAATACCAAAGTTCATTAGTGATTATCAGAGGTGATAAACTGAAACAAACTCACTGCCATTGAGTTGATTCTGACTCAGAGGGAGGGGGAAAGAGAGAATTATTGCCTATTGAGATTTTGCTTACTGTGATGGAAATGTTGCATTGATTAAGGACAATAACTGCACAGCTGATTGGTGTAACTGATGATCCTAAGCTGTACACTTATACAAAGTTGAATTGACAACTTGTATAATATATATTTCTATAACTACAACAAAGAAGAGTAACTGCTGACAGGCTGCTTATGTGTAAGCAAACACCTACCTTATGGATGGATTTGATTTCTTGGTTTGGAGATTCAGGGTTGTGGTTTCAATGGACATCCCAGTTACTGGCTGAGTATTGTTTTTAGTGCTTCTATTCCACCTTGTAATTCATGGCATGATGCCTGGGGTCTTAAAATCTTGCAAGTGACCAACTAAGGTACAAAAATTGGTCTCTATTTGCTTGGAGCAAAAGAAGAAGAAGAAGAAGCAGGAATAGGAATAGAAAGTATAATGCATGGCAATTTGCCTCCAGGAATAACTGCCTCTTCTGCTGTAAGACCAGAAGAAGTGGGTGTTGCCTGGCTACCATTAACTGAAAGTTTGATCAAAGAGTCTATGGAAAAATCCTGACCAAAAGGAGGAAAAACACAGAACAGAATTTAAAATTCTCATGGAATCCAGATTTTATGGAGCTATTGAGGCTGGATTAACTCTCAAAACTATTGCCCTAAGACATTCTTTATACCTTAAACCAAAAGTATTCTCTAAAGCCTTCTTTAAACCAAACAACAGCTTAGCTTAAGTACCGTATTTTTACACAAATATCACACGCTTTCCACATTTGTTTGCCAACTGCTAGCTCTCCCCAGGAGATATTTTTGTAAGTGCTGTTACACCATTTTTACATACTGGTGTAAAAAAAATGGCACAGCAGCACTTCCGGCCTTGGGGGAGGGAGCAGTTGGCAAACAAACATAGAAGGCGTGTGTTATTTGCGTAAAAATACAGCATAAGGAATGACTTCCTTGAGCACTGCATTCTTTTAAAGGACCACCTATATGGGATCAAAATGACAACAACTTAAAAGATTGAATACTCAGCTTGGGGGGTAGTGAGGTTATGTTAATGGAGGGGAATACTGTGGAAAAGGAGGTAATACTGGCTGCAGGATTGGAAGAATGTAATCAATGTTACTGAATTATGTAAGTGTAAGTTACTGAATTGGTCTTTGTGTTGCTTTGTATATTTTCAACAACAATGAAAAAAAGAAAGAAAGAAAAGAACACCCCAGAGTGCACAGTTCTGCTCTGACACATATGGGTCGCCATGTGTCGGAGTTGAGTGAATGGTAACTGGTTTTTGTTTAGTCAGTATTCAGTAAAAGATGCATACAACTCCAGGATCAAAGTGTGCAAATTGTATTTAAAGCTCCATAATAGTCAGAAAGCCTGGACGTTTTGAGGAAAAGAGATGAATAAGTAGAAGTGGTAGGGAGTTTTGAAAGTATTTTAGAAAACTATATATAAAGCCAAGGTGCCGGCTGTTAAAAATGAAGAACAATAGGATAAATTACATTAAAAATTTTCATGACTTCTGTAGAATAGTGTACTTGGTTTTAATAGTCGTCAGATGAAAATATTACTAGTATAACAGCTTGGCTCGTTAGTGTTCAATTATCTATTTCACCAATCTAGAACAGAGCCAGAAATCAGGAAGTATGCAAAGCTTCCTAAATAATCAAATTTCCTACTATAACTGAGTAATGAAAGTGATGCCCTATGTGCTTTAACTTTACTGTGCAAGAGAATTACCTGGAGTAATTGTAGATAGCACACTCCATACTCTGACACTCTTTTCAGCTGTGTCACCTTGAATAAATTTCCTACCCTCTCCCTATTTCAGTGTCTGTAAAATGGAGATAGTATTAATACCTAGTACTGGTGTCATAAGGTTTGAAGTTGTTTTAATGCATCTACTCCTTACTTCAGGTACTCTGGTGCTATAGTGGTTAAAGTATTGGGGTGCTAAAACCAGTGGTTCTAACCCATCGGCTGCTCACAGGAGAAATATGAGGCAGTCTGCTTGCATAAACATTTACAGCCTTAGAAAACCCTATGGGGTGGTTCAACTCTGTCCTAAAGGGTTGCTATGAGTCAGAACTGACTCAATGGCAGTGGGTGTGTATTATCCACATAGTTAGGTTCCAAAGACCAAGTCACTGTGCGAAAATCAGCGTTATATGATAATGATGATTGATCATATCAGATCACAAAATGGAGGATGACTACATCACTAGATAAGTGCCAAACCACTGAGAATCATGGCCCAGCCAAGTTGACACATAACCTTAACCATCACAGCCAGTGTTATTCTCACCTCGCACCTTAGTGTTTGTTACTGTCAGACATACGTTGTTAATGCATAAACTAGTTGGATAGTAGATTTTTTACTATTGTTGTAAAAGTGAAATGTGGGATCACAAAACAGTTGATAAGTGGGTAGTAGGTGTATATATTGATGCTTAAAAGAGTGCCTAGTCCATATTAAGTTATAAATACATGTAAATTACTTATTATTATTAAATGCTGGATGAATACTTATGCGTACTGCTTTTTTTAATTGTTTTGAAATAATGTCAGATTTATAAAATAGTCAACATCTGACAACACTATAGTCAATTTTTTTTAAAAATTATTAAAAAGGGAATTAACATTGATAAAATACTATTAACTAACCTAGAGACTGAGTTCAAAGTTTGCCAATCATCTCACTAATGCTCTTTTTCTTTGCCCAGGTTCTCACACAGCATGTAGTACTCATATCTCCCTAATTTCTCCCACTCTGAGACAGTTCCCCAATCTTTTTTTTTTTTTTTTTTTGTCTAACTTTGATATGTTTGAAAAGCATTGGTAAGTATTGGCTAGTTATTTTGTAGAATGTCTTTGTTTTAGTTTCCTGTTGCTGCTGTAATAAATGATCACAAACTTCTTGGCTTAAAATAACACAAATTTATTATCTTACAGTCTGGACATCAGAAATCCAAAATCAGTTCTGTTATTGTTGGGTGTAGTCAAATTGCCTCCAACTCCTAGTGACCCCATATGACAGAAGAGAACTGCCCTATAGGGAGGGTTTCCTAGGCTGTGATCTTCATGGGAGCAGACCACCAGGTTTTTATCCCTTGGAGTCACTGAGTGGGTTTGAACTCCCAAACTTTCAGTTAGCATCTGAGCTTTTAACTGTCGCGTCACCAGGGCTAGAGCTGGGATGGTTACATTTCTTTGGGAGACTCTACAGGTGAGCTGCCTCTTACTGCCTTTTCCAGTTTATAGAGGCTGGCTGCATTCCTTGGATCATGAACCTGCATCCCTCCAACTTTAGAAAGCATCAGATCTCTGTCTGTGACCTGCTATCTCCCTCCTATAAGGACTCTTATGATTAGATTACATTGGGTCCACCCAGACAATCCAGGTAAATCTTACCTCAATATCCTTAATTTAGTCACATCTGCAAAATCCTCTTTTGTATGAAAGTAACATATTCACATATCTCAGGGATTATGACATGGACATCTCAGGGCATTATGCTGCTTTGCTTTTTCAGAAGTGAAAGCTAACACAGGCCTAGAATCCCTTAGTCCTCAATTCTGAAATCACAAAAGCTATGAAAAACCAAATTTCTCCCCCTATAAATTTGGTGCAAACTCATTTGGCAGAAAAATCTAACCTGAGCCAACATAAGGCTATTTATTGTTTTTATTTGTTTTACTGAATGGGGATATTCAGAGATTTTTCCCTGAAGAATTATTAATGTTTGATCATGGGTTATTGTTCCCAACCTTACTGCAGGTGAGGGAGTGTTATACAATTTACAATTTTTGCCCTGAATTACCTTTGAAAAATCTGAAGATTTCTAAAACACATACTGCCCAAGGGTTTTACATACTGAGATTATTAACCTATATATTGAAACACAATTTAAATAAAAGAAGATTCTCCTGTTGAATAAAAACTACAAATTGTACTATCACTTATGAATTTATGTTATAGAATCCCTGATGAATTTATACTAAAATTTTAATTCAAATTCAAGACCTGAGCTTTTCTTAACTTCTTGTACATTCTAACTTACATATTGAGAATCCCGATGCTCAAGGACATTAAGGGATGATAGAAAATTGGGAAATTAGAACTAATCTGTAAGGACTCATTTGCTTTATCCCACATTACAATCATCAGTAGTCTTAGAATAAAAATAATAATACTACCACAACCAATTGTGATTAATGAAAAGAGTTCAATCCTTTTTTGTTTTCAATAAATCTTCACTGCTCTCCATTATTTAAGTATTGCATTATGTCTATATTGTTAGAGCATGCAATCTTAGTTCCACAAGATATGTATAATCTTGTTAATGTCTTTCTAGTCATTTTGGTTGTCAGATACTGCTTCAGCCTCTCCACAGAGGCCAACAACAGGCAGATCTGGTGGTTTTTGTTGATTTGCCTTCATCTCTTGTATTTAGAGCCTGTGGTGATATCTTGTCACCTAGGTATTGTAAGGGGAACTTTGGTGGCATAATGCCTGAGGCATTTGACTGCCAATCAAAAGGTTGGCAGTTCAAATTCACCAGCCACTCCTTGGAATCTACTTCCTTAGACATAATTCCTTAGAAACCCAAGGAGGGGCCGCTATGAATTGGATCCGACTTGACAGCAGTGAGTTGGGTTTGGTTTAGAGGTATTGTAAACACTGTCCATAGGGTTCTAGTTTTGTTATCTAGTGGCTCTCTTCATTTCTATGTGGGGATTCAGAAAGATCCCAAAACTATGCTATCACCATAATTGCTGCTTTCCCAAAGTTCTATTCCAAGTGTTTTGATGGATTATTCCATTTAACCTTTACAACAAACCTAGCAATCACTTTTAATGCCCTCATTTTAAAAATATGAAAATAAAGGTTTAAAAAATGATAAGTACTTATCTAAGGAGCTGTGGTGGCATAGTGGGTAAAATATTTGGCCATAAAAATTTACAGCCTTGGACACCCAATGGGGGTCACTATGAGTTGGAACCGACTCAATATGCAAAGGGTTTTTGTTTTTTTAAGATCAAATAGCTGATAGATGATGGAACACTGTTTCAGCTCAGGTCTCTCTAGCTCTATAGTCAATACTCTTAGACATTATGTGATACTGCAGTAATTTCATAGATGGTATAAACATTTTCATAATATGATTATCAGATGGATGAGGGTCATATAATTTCTAAGTCATATATGCTTTTTGAAGGAATATTTCAATACATTATCTAAGTTGTAATAATTTTACTCTATAAAAAATAACTGCATATATAATTAAACATATAGACTACTTTCTTTCAGAATTTTAAAATAATTACCAAGGAAATTTCCACTGGATAATTAAAAAAAAAAATCACTCATTCATGAATGCCCTATGTTACTGCTAACTGGACTGCTTTCAACAAGCCTTTACTAAATACTAACAATAGGCAGTATCATTTGTGGACAGCGCAAAAGACAAATGGTTGGAATTCCTAGATTTCATTCTTGATTCTGTCATCAGCATACTGTGTGGCCTTCTGAAAGCCCATTTAGTCATATGATTATAGGCTCCTTCAACACTGACATTAATTCACTCCTGCAAACTTAGTCTCTGGTATCTAATGTCCCTCGACATCATCTAGAGACAATAGTTGGAGCAAATATGATAAAAGGCATATAATGGATTATGTATCGATGACATAAAGGAGACAGCCACAATAAGGAAGGGAAAATAAATTCTAAGCAAGTATGACAATGAAGGAATTATTTATTCCTTTCAAGAAAGGCAAAAGATGCATTTTTATTTTCAAAACTCCATTCATAGTCAAGAGTTTCATGAATTAACTAATTTCTCTGATCATGTTGGTCAGAATCCAGGATACATTTTTATATGTGAGAAACTTCTATGGCAAATACTCTTTTCAAGTTCAGATTTATGGCTCTGTAACAAGAGTGCAAAAGATAACCCCACGTTACTGGAGAAGAACCAGTTTTAGACAAATATATACTTGGAAATATCTTGCTCACTAAGAACTGAGCATTGGACTAAGTTGAGGGTTAAAGGTAAAACTAGAGGAGTAACAGTGAACAGTAGGGATTTTCTTTCTGCTTTGTGGTTTCAAAATCTTAAATTATCATGGAACTGTTCTCCATATGTCTAATGAGAATTAGGAGGGAAATCCATGCTCTGAAATCTTTTCTTTCTTATTCTCAGAAACGTAGTCCTTCAAATATCTTTAGAAACAAATTTAGGATTATTATGCAATTATTTTATTAGTAATTTCTACTTATAAACTAAGTTTCTCTCTCACTCTGCTCTCACTGTTGAATCGATTGCAACTCATAGCGACACCTCCTTGGGTTTCTGAGGCAGTATCTCTATGGAAGTAGAGTGCCCAATCTTCTTTGCATGGAGTGGCTGGTGGGTTTGAACCACCATGTTAGAACAAAGAGACAAATTAATCCTTCTGATTTTAACCTTTCAAAATGGCCTAATACCTTTATCACTGCAGCTCTTTCTAAATATACACAGTGAATGAGCATGGAACTAGAGAAACCCGATCAGTGCAATGCCGTAGACAAAGATTCAGGAATTGTTTGAAGAAGGCCCTATTACTCAGTCTATCTGGTTAACTAGCTATCCTTGACTTTCTCCTTGATAGGGAGATGGTATTCTAGTGTCAATTTCATGTAATAGAATGGAAGGTTCTAAGTGTTTTATTATTATTGTTATTAAATAAGTGAGAGAAACAAACAGTGATAGAATCACTTCACCTCATGAACAGGGGAAACCAAGTTAAATCATTATAATCAGAGGCTAATTATGTATGGATACACTGAATAGAAGTAACTATTTTAGATCCAAATCACAGTGTCTTCAAACTAAAGGCCAGTCAAGGAGAATATAACCCATACTAAGACTTCTGAATAACTCATCCAGACAATTCTCCACTCCTCTGAGAGCACTTGCAGAATCAAGTTTAGAAACGCTTGGGTTGGAGCTGCAGTGTGGTGGTGGTGTGTGTGTTAGTGGTGGGCGGAGTTGGTGAACAAGGTTTTCTTGACAAAAATAAATTCATCCCATCCTTCTATGATCAAACGGTTCTTCTATTCATTTAATTCCTTAACCTTACTTTGAACATACTTGCATCTAAATAAACAATATTTTACATAAGCCTTAGTACATAAACTTTATGCATTGCTGAATTTCAACATTATTTGGACAGTGGTATAAAGAAGTAAACTCCAACTTTAGCTATGTAATGTCATTAAACCCAGAACCAACAAGTTACATGGAAGAGAACAAGCAGAACTGAAGAGCACAGGACATAGGAGAGGTAAATTTTGACACAAATAGGAACTTGTACAGAATTCTGAACACTCTATTTGCTTTGAAAACATTTAGAAAGGTATTATTAAATTCCCAGGAGCTTGATGTTCAATAGAATGATGAAAGATGATGCAAGGTAGGAGTTGTTTTTAGATGCAGTCAAGTTGCCTTTGACTCAAAGCAACCCTATGCGCAGCAGAACAAAATACCGCCCAGTCCGGCACCAGCTCTGCAATCCCTGCTATACTTGAGCCCATCACCACAGCCACTGTGTCAATCCATCTCATTGAGGGCCTTCCCCTCTTTCGTCGACCCTCCATCTTACCAAGCATGACATTCTTCTTTAGGGAATGGTCCCTTCTGACAAAATGACCAAAGTAAGGTGAGACAAAATCTGGCCATTCTTGCTTCCAAGGACCATTCCGGCTACACTTCCTCCAGGACAGGTTTGTTAGTTCATGGTACTTTCAGCATTATTTGCCAACACCACAACTCAAAAGCATCAACTCTTCTTTGGTCTCCCTTATTTATTGTCCAGCTTTCACATGTGTATGAGGAGACTGAAAATACCATGGCTTATGTCAGGTGCACCTTACTCCTCAGGGAGACATCTTTGTTCTTCAGCACTTGAAAGAGGTCCTTTGCAGCTGATTTGCCCCAGGCTATACATTGTCTGATGTCCTGACTGCTGCTTCCATTGGCGTCGATTGTAGAACTAAGCTATGTGAAGTCTTTGACAACTGCACTCTTTTCTCCATTTATTGTGATGCTACTAATAGGTCCAGTAGTGAGGATTATTGTTTTCTTTATATGTAATTCACACTGCACACTGTATTCTTCAATCTTCATCAGTAAGTGCTTCAAGTCATCCTCACTTTCAGCAAGCAAAGTTGTGTTGTCAGCGTATTGCAGGTTGTTAATGAATCTTCTTCTAATTCTGATACCACATTCTTCATCATATAGTTCAGCTTCTTGGATTATTTGCTCAGCATACATATTTAATAAGTATGGTGAAGGGATACAACCCTGACACACTCTGTTCCTGATTTCAAACCATGCGGTGTCCTCTTGTTCTGTTTGAACAACAGCTTCCTGGTCTATGTACAGGTTTCTCATGAGTACAATTAAGTGTTCTGGAATTCCCATTCTTCTCAAATGTTACCCATAATTTGTTATGATTCACACAATTGAATGCTTTTGCATAGTCAATAAAACACAGGATAACATCTTTCTGATATTCTTTGCTATGACCCAAGATCCATCTGACATCAGCAATTATATCCCTCATTCCACATCCTCTTCTGAATCCAGTTTGCATTTTTGGAAGTTCTCTGTCAATATACTGCTGCAACTATTTTTGAACTATCTTCAGTAAGATTTTATTTGGATGGAATATTAATGATATTATTTGATAATTTCCACATTCTGTGGGATCACCTTTCTTTGGAATGGGTACAAATATGGATCTCTTTCAATCAGTTGGCCAGGTAGCTGTCTTCCAAATTTCTTGGCATACCTGAGTGAATGCCTCCAGAAGGATATCTGTTTATTGAAACATCTCAGTGGGTGTTTCATCAATTCCTGGAGCCTTGTTCTTCACCAAATCCTTTAGTGCAGCTTCAACTTCTTCCTTCAATACCATTGGTTCTTGATCATATGCCGCCTCCTGAAAGATTGACCAGGTCTTTTTGGTACAGTGACTCTGTGTATTACTTCTATTTTCTTTTGATGCTTCTTACATCATTCAATATTTTGCTCCTAGAATCTTTCAATATTCCAATTCAAGGCTTAAATTTTTTCCTTAGTTCTTTTAGTTTGAGAAATGCTGAGTGTGTTCTTCCCTTTTGGTTTTCTAACTCCAGGTCTTTGCACATTTCATTATAGTAATTGGCTTTTGTCTTCTCAAGCTGCTCTTTGAAATCTTCTGTTCAGTTCTTTTATCTTGTCATTTCTTCCATTTGCTTTAGCTACTCTCCACTCAAGGGCAAGTTTCAGAGTCTCTTCTGACATCTATTTTTGTCTTCTCTTCCTTTCTCGTCTTTTTTAATGACCTCTTGCTTTCTTCATGAATGATGTTCTTGATGTCATCCCACAATTTTGATTTTCAGTCACTGCTGTTCAATGCATCAAATCTACTCTTTAGATGGTCTCTAAATTCAGGAGAGATATATTCAAGGTCATATTTTGGAGCATGTGGGCTTGTTTTAATTGTCTTCAACTTCAAGTTGAACTTGCATATGAGCAGTTGATGGTCTGTTGCACAATCAGATTCTTGCCTTTTTTTGGCTAAAGATATCGAGCTTTTCCATTGCCCCTTACCACAGATGTAGTCAATCTGATTTCTGTGTACTCCATCTGGTGAAGTCTATATATATAGCTCCTGTTTGTGTTGTTGAATAAAGATATTTGCAATGAATAAGTCCTTGGTCTTGCAAAATTCTATCATGCATTCCAGTCACCAGTAATAATTAACACAACTTGATTGCATGTTCTGTCAATTTCAGACTGTGGAAGTTGATAAAAATCTTCTATTTCTTCATCTTTGGCTTTGGTGGTTGGTGCATAGATTTGAATAATAGTATTAACGGGTGTTCCTTGTAGGTGTATGGATATTATTCTGTCACTGACAGCATTGTACTTCAGGAAAGATCTTGAAACATCATTTGTGATGATGAATGCACACCATTCCTCTTCAAATTGTCATTCCTGGCATAGTAGATCATATGGTTGTCTGATTCAAAATGGCCAAAACCAGTACATTTCACCTCATTAATGCCTAGAATATTAATCTTTATGAGTTCCATTCCACTTTTGACAACTTCTGATTTTCCCAGATTCATACTTCCTACATTCCATGTTCTGATTAGTAATGGATGTTTGCAGCTGTTTCTCCTCAATTTGAGTCATCTCAGCAAATGAAGGTCCTGAAAGTTTTACATTATCCATATCATTAAGCTTGATTCTACTCTGATGAGACAGCTCTTTCCCAGTTATATTTTGAGAGTTTTCCAATCTATGGAGGAGCTCTGATGGCATAGTGCCTATGGCATGTGACTGCTAACCAGAAAGCTGGCAGTTCAAACCCACCAGCCACTCCTCAGAAGGAAGATTGGGCAACATACTTCCGTAGTGATACTGCCTCAGAAACCCAAGGAGGGGTTGCTATGAGTCGGATCCGAGTCAATGGCAGTGCGTTTGGCTTGGTTTGGTTTGTTTGTCCGACCCAAGGGGTTTGTCTTCCTACCGTGTAATGGACAATGTTTCTGGGCTATTCATAAAGTTGTCCACTAATGTATCAGAGTGTTTCTCTACTATTCATAAGGGCCTCTTGGGGTGGGGCCTGGGTCTCTCCCCTTAACTGTATCCTGCCACTCTGTCTGTCTTCCCTGGCTTTTCTGGTGCTTCCTACCTCTTGGGGTGAGGCAAAGGTAGGAGAAGAAGAGCAAAATAATTTTTCTTAGCATTGGTTTCTAGACTAAAGTTATGATATATAATATTTCCAGAGGAGACAGGCAATACGTTTTTTTCTTTTCCCATTTATAAAGCAGCTTATTGTTTGTACTGGGTCACTACCCCTTATCCATGCTGCTCTGTCATTGTGGGACTATCAGTGATAGAGTCCCATTGCACACAGGGTTGAGCACTTGGCTCAGGCCTGATCAGCTCTGTGGTATCCCATCTTTCCGTACAGAGTGACTGAAGTAAGGGCTGGGCCCTTTTACAAATTTGATAGATACTGGGAGAGACAGGCCTTTCTTACTTTTGTATTGTAAGCTATAAAAAAACTAGTCTGAGGTTGTAAAGATTTAGCCTAGGGCTTTCAGCCAAGGCCTTCTTCCGTGTGGAAGGATCTGGACCATCTGTGGTAACAGAAAATAAAGTAAATATGCAAGAGGAAACTAACTGAGCTGAGAGTTGATGAGAGAGCTATGATTCCATTCTTTGAGCCTCTAAATTCAGCCCTTCTTGAGGCCTGTTTAACCCCTGAATTTTTCAACTCCATGATGAAATCTCTTCCTCCCCAAACTAGCTTTATTTTTAGGGAGTATTATGAATTTAATTGTGGCACCACCACCACC
>NW_006921736.1:6281707-6296913 GCF_000298275.1 Orycteropus afer afer | reverse complement strand
AACAACAGAGGAAGGAGAGTCAGGAATAGAAGAAGAATATGGAATATGTGGCTAATTGCCTCCATGAACGATGGCCTTCCTTACCATGACACTAGAAAAATTGAAGGGTGCTTGGCTACAATCACTGAACATTTTGATCAAATATTGTATAGAAAAATTGTGATCAAAAGGGGAAAAATGAAGAACAGAATTTCAAATTCTCATGGACTTCAGACTTTCTGGAATCATGAAGGCTGGATGAACCCCTGACACTATTGTCCTGAGATAGTCTTTAAACCTTAAACTAAAAATATCCCCTGAAGTCTTCTTAAAACAAAATAATAGTTAGTTTAATTAGTAAAACATGTCTGACTTGAGCATTGTGCTCTTTCAAGATCTGTCTCCACAGGATCAAATTGACAACAGCACTCAAAGGATTAGACAGGAAACTTAGGGGCCAGTGAGTTCATGTTAATGGGAGAGGAACAAGTCAGAAAATGAGAGTGAGAATGGTTGCACAACTCAAAGAATGTAATCGATGTCACAGAATTGTACATGTAGAAACAGCTGGATTGGTGTATGTTTTGCTGTGTATACTCTCAAAAACAATAAGAAAATAATTATTTTTAAGAATGTAGAAGTCCTATTGGGCAGTTCTACTGTGTTCTATAGGGATGCTATCAGTTGGGGGGAAGGGGCGGGAAGAATGTAGAAGTCCTGACCATTTCACCTGTAGATATGAGTTGGCTTGGAAATAAGTATTTTCTTTTGTTACATTAGTGAGGTCCTAGCAGAGTAGAGTAGAACCTAAACCTAATTATTTTTGAGTGATGTCTTATAAAACAGGCAGAATATACATGGAGACACACATGAAGGGAAGAGACCATGTGAAGATCCATCTACAACCCAAGGAACAGCAAAGAACCTAGGAATGTCTGGGGCTACTAAAAGGAAGAATTCTCCCATATTCTGATTTGCACTTCTAGCCTAGGAATCTGTGAGACAATGAATTATGCTCTTTAAAGCCACCCACTTGTGGTGTTTCTTATTATGACAGCAATAGCAAACTAAGACCTGGGGCTAACTTCAGTTGGTTTTTTGCTACATGAAACTAAGTTTTAACTAGTATGACATGGAAAAGCAAAAGTAGTTTTTTCCAATTGTATAATTAAAAACTCAGAAGACAGTAAAACACAATCTATTAAAATTAGCAAATTAGTTTCACACATATTTGAGATGACTCACACAACTATTTGCCAGAAACTGAACCATTAGCAATAAATTTGCTGACTTAATGTACATGGTCTTGAAAATAAATCAATAATAACAAATACTTAAGTCAATAAAATATTTACATGAATGAATTTACCTGGGGTTTAGATCAGGGTTGAAAAATTTTTCTCTAACAAGGCAGACAAGAAATATTTTTGATGTATTGGGCCATACGAGCTCTGTCACAACTACTCAACTCTGCTATGGTAGTTCAAAAGCTGCCATAGATAATATGTAAACTAGTGATCATAGATGTGTTCCAATGAAACTTTATTTAAAATAACAGGTAGAAAACTAGATTTAGTTCATGGGTCATAGCTTGCCAATCCTGAGTTAGAAAATCAGATCTGAATGTTTTTCAGTTCACTTCATTATGAATTATTGGAACAGCTACACTACACTAGGTGATATTTTACATTTATAAAAGTTGTAGGCCTGTGTTCCCAACTTCAAGGTGTTTGCTAGGTGATAGGAAAATAAGGCAAGTTTATTACTAATTTTTTTTTTTTTAATTTATTCAGGATGTTACTTAATCCCATGTCTTCCTAGGTTGCTCTGTGACAGAGAGAAAAGCATAATGACTGTACCACTTTTCTCTCTTCTTGCTTTTAAAGGAGCCTTAGTGGTAAAGTGGTGAAATGCTCAGCTGGTAACAGAAAGGTTGGCAAGTCTAACTCACCAGTTGCTCCTTGTGAGAAAGATGTGGCAGTGTTTTCCATAAAGATTACAACCTTGAAAAACTCTATGGGGCATTCTACTCTGTCCTATAGGGTCGTTATGAGTCAGAATCAACTTGACAACTCTGGGTTTTGCCTTCAAAAGTGGACTCTTTGCTATGCGGAGCTCCAGAGACTTTTGTATTGATCTGAATATAATGGTAGAAAAAATGGAATGAAAGAAGCTGGGGCTGGAATTAAAGTGGCTGGAGGTACTATGGCTCTACAAAAGAAAGGGTGTGGATATATATAAGAACACATTTCTTACATAGTATGTATTTTTAATTTCCCTGTGCTTCCTAGAAATTCCCATTTCCTGTTCTGGCTGGAAAATTCTAATGCATATCTGTATTTCTGATGCTTACTAAGGCAGCAATACACAAAGACGCACACTGAGATGAGGAAGGAGGCCAAGATTAATGTATGTTAAATATACAAGTGATTTTGGACTTTCAGAATTGTAAGAGTCTTTGGAAAACACAACTAGATTGGCCATTTTCAAACTGTATGTGGCATAATCTTGGGGACCAAGGCAGGACATCATCAGGTGGGGTGGAAAAATAAGGAGAAGGTTATGTGGGTTGGATTCTGGGACCCCTGCCCTCAGTTCAACCAGAGATAATGGATTTAGCTTTATCCTGTTTTGTTTTATTTCATTTTTTATTACAAGAAGGTTTCCAGGTAAGATAATTGAAAAGAAGCATACTGAAACTTAAAAAGAAGAGCTTCAACACTATCAAGTTGAACAGAGGTGTCACACTGGTTGGGTCAAAGCTGGGACTAGCTCCCACAGCATTTTGACTACTCTTTCATGGGCATCTATGGCTTGTTTCTCAAATTAGAGGGTGAGCTGCCTGAAGTGTATATACAATGAAATTGAGTTCAAATGATCAACTCTGGATTCATCTGTGATGTTTAATACTATAATAACATCTATGGACAAAATGCAACTTTCTTGGGTGTTTTCCTAGAGCAAAATGGCTGTACACATATTTGTTGGATTAATGGGAGGGTTTTTGTACCTTCATGCTTGATAACTTAAATGTAAAGTTCTATTCCCTTATGGGATCATTCTCCTTGGGACTTGGCTTCACTTTTACCTCTTGAATATTTACATCTATCTTTTCATCAGAAAGGCTCATAGAGACTACTGGACATCTCTGAAGAGAACTACATTTTACCCTGGCTTATAGAGTCAATCTAAGTGCATTATTTATACTGATTCTTTCTTTCACATTTACTGTCCTAAGTTTTCCCATCTTAACAAACAAACAAAAAATAACCCTCACTGCCTTGCATAGGCTATTTCCAGCTGATAATTTCTCTTTAAATCTTCATGATTTTTCCTAACATCCTCTGACTCAGTGGACATTAAAGATAACTGCTTCAGTGGGTGATATCACTTATTTCTCTGGTCAGTTTGTCAGATACCTCATTACCTCTCATTATAAAGAAACAAAGGATGACCCCTGTCTTCATCAACAAGAATACCACAACAGCTATTAAGAAAAAGATGGGTTAGAGAAGAGTAGCATTGGTAAGAGGAAAGAAAAGTAGGGCAACAATCAAATATGGCCAGTCACAAGGTCTTGTTCCCAGTACACACACTCAGAGATAAGACCTTTATATTCAGTTACTATCTAGATGTTCTTACTGATGTATTCTATTGACTGTTCCAATAAACACTTGTTTTTAGGCAAATACCCACCAATAACGTTAATCCAAAAATAATTTGATACTCTAATGAAGTTTGATGTAAAACAATTCCACAATAACAACATTAACAACCAATACTTCAAGAGGCTTACTGTGTTCCAGGAGCCTGGTGGTGCAATGGTTAAGCGCTTGCATGCTAACCAAAAAGTTGATGATTTAAATCCACCAAGAAACCTGGCAAACTACTTCCCTAAAAATTACAACCTAAAAAAGCCTATGGGACAGTTCTACTCTGTCACATGGGGTCACTATGAGTTCAAATTGACTTGATAGTGACTAACAACAATAACACTGTAACAAGCACTATTCTAAACACTTCAAATTCAATCTTTACTGGGGGTCTAGGGACAGAAAAGAATCAGATGCCACAATCTCTCTTCAAGCTTGTCATTTAGGTGAAGAGACACAAATAAAAGGAAATAAAGTAATTTTTATAACAAAATATTCCATAGATCTTCATAGAAAAACACAACCCACAGAAAGGAAAAGTTTAGTATTAGCCTCTATGAAGGTACTGGCAGTTTTGAAGGAAAGACTGTCACACTGACAAACAATAATGTACAATACCATAAAATAAACGAAGATAAACCATTCCCTTGTTCTCTTTAAAATGTCAGCCTTTTATTCAATCAACAATTTAATCAAGCATTTTTTGCACTTTAAGTTTCATATATTTTATGTGACTATTCAAAACAGTTTGTGTGATGTGTTAACCATACACATTAAACATCTACTGAGTTAAGGACAGGTTAGGAGTGTCACAAATTAGAAGACACAGACTTTCAAGTGAGGGAATTAAATATGTATATTTAATAATTTATAACGACTTTTATAAGTAATCATTCTTACCTAAAAATAGGATAACATATTTCAAGAACAAAATTCTTTTGTGAACAGTCATCTGTGGTTATAATTTTTAAAACTTCAAATTATAGCTAGAAATATAAAAGTTTTAAAATTTCACTGAAAGACATTTTGAGTGATTTTTTTTTTTTTTTTACATAAATATTTAGTTGCTGGCATAAAGGCTAAAGTATCAGAAGCTAGGGGGAAGGAAACTGTAACAGTTATAAAGGTAACAATAGGCTCAAAATATAAAAAGGACCAATTCAGCTGGTTTAAAAAAAAGAAAAGAAAGCACAATAGCACAACAGTAAGTTCACCTATTATATAATTACAGGTTTTGTATACAAGTGCAGACAAGCAGACAGAATAAAAACCTCCTCTAGGAAATCCAAAAAACTTGGCAGGTCTGGCCAGGTGGGATGTGATGCTGGTACCAGCAACAAAAAGAAACAGACTATAACTAGGGTTTAGCTTAAGTCTGAAGTTGGCTTCTCTTTGCTAAACAGCAGTTTGCTGCAAAACTCTGGCAAACAAAGGGAAAATGGAAAACTCTAGAGAATTAAGGCATAGAGCTTAGGTAACTGAAAAAAAGTTGTCAGTCACAGGCTTTGCCAGGCAATGTTTTTGCTTTCACTTGTGAGGACAACTCACTTGAGATCTTTCAAGAACTTCAGAAGACTGGTATTTCATAAACAAAGCTCTTCATCAGAAGGCGGAGCAGAAGATAAGTAAAACTGTGTTTAGAACATGAAGCTGTGGTGATTGTGAACCACCCACATATGTGTCTTACCCTCAAAGCGGCTGGGTGATGGAGACAGAGAAACCTAGACTGTAGGAATGCATGGACAACTTATTTGTATTCATAGCACTTTTATCTTTCTACTGATTGCTTGCCACTCTGCACTTACTTATTCTGTAAGTCACCACTGAGTCAACTCTTACTCATGATGACCCTATCTACATCAGAGTAGAAGTGTACTCCATAACTGAGAGGAAACCATTCTTCCTGGAGAGCAAATGGAAGTGTTTTAATGTGGGCATGAAAGAACTTGATCTAATGAAAGAAAATGAGTGAATTCAGACACCAAACTTGCTTTTCATAGATTAGAGATACAGCACATGAGACCAGGGAAATTCATAGATGCAACTTTGGCATGTGTGACCTTTGGACGGTCCTGTGTGTGTCACAGTAGAACTGGTTTCAGTGACTGATTTTTCAGAAGTAGATTGCCAGACCTTATTCTGAGGTACATTTGGTTGACTCAAACCTCCAACCTTTTGGGTAGCAGCTGAGTGTGGTAACTGTTTGTATCACCCAGGGACTCCATCGAATATGTAGGGAACTTGAAAAATAAGGTATTTTGTAGACATGGAGAGAAGAGGTAAATGGATGATGATAGTACTGGCACTGACAAAGGACTTAATACCAGACAGAGGGTGGAACAATTAATGATGGTTTCCTAGCAGCTGTAGCTGTTGCTGTCATTGCCTTGCCAATAGTACCTTGTCTATTTGCTGTTTGTCCATGGTGGTATGACTTCTACCTGCCAACACTAGCATCTGTTTTCCTGACAGCTTTCTTTAGCTGCCAGAGCTTGTTTTTCCCAGGTATGCAACAGATCAGAGTGCCAGGGAATTAAAGGCCCTTACTCAACGGCAAATAACAAAACAACAAGAACAGATCTAAGTCGATGACTCATAGGAATTGGTGTATAAATACCCCAGATCCCCCACCCCTTGGATTGGAAAACTGTGAGACACATGTTTTACCAGACTCCCCAGTGTTTCCCAGTGGGATTGTGCTATCATTACTATGTGAGAACTTACTTTATTATGTTCCTTGTTGGCTGCTTTCTTTCCCTGTCTCACTTCTCTACTCCCATACTAGTGTTTCCTGGGGTCATCTTCCAACTAAGCTCTACATGCACTTGAATCCTTGGCTTAGAGCAGTACTTCTCTCTCTAGGACACATTTGGCAATGCCTGGGGTCATTTTTAATTACCACATGAGGGGGAGCATCTAGCTGTAGAGGGTAGAGACCAGGGATGTTGCTAAGCATTTTTCAATGCTCCAGACAGCCCCTGAGAAGAAATAATTATCGATCCCGAAATACCAATAGTGCAGAGGTTGAGAAGCCCTGACAATCAGTCTGCTTCTGGGAGAACCCAAACTAGGGCTGGAATTAAAAAGAGAAAGGTAGATGTTGTTGAATGAGAAGAAGTCCTAGAATCAGAGTTCTTAAAAGTCTGCAAATAAATAAACACAAAACTTAGATACTTGCAGATGAGGGGTGTGTGGCTAATAGGTTACCAAACTTATTATGTCAACTGAGAGGCATCTCTACCCTTTATATTTGATGTGTCCCAAAATGGTAAGAAAATCATGTGGAACAATCTTCAAACACAGAACTCAGGGTAAAAGAATGGCCTAGTCAAATTGTGAATGGCAGACAGAGATTCTTCCTGGGTGTTCCGTTACTGTAACTAATGTGCTAAGTGACTTGTACCCTGGCCTCACAGTCCATGCTATTCCAATTCATGTCTCAGCAAAAGGACCTATTATTTAACATCACTGAACTTTGGGAAGGTCCTCAAAAGCATACATTTGCCAAGGTTGCATTTGTGAATTCCTTGGCCTCGTGTGTTGGACTTCTGGCTCTATGAAAAACAAGGTTGGCTGGCATCTGCGTTCACTCATTTTCATTCATCAGACTTGAGTTCTTTCTTGGCCACATTAAGAGGTGAGCCTTTCAACACTTCCATCTCCTCTACAGGAAGAAGGTCACTCCCTCTCAGCTAGCCTTGCCAAGAAATCTCTCCTCACTACTACCTGTCAAGTCTCTTGTTTCTCCTGGAAGATGTCGTTTTCTTCTGTTATCTGGATTATTCAAGTTCTCTCAGAGTGTGAATTTAACAGGCACTGTATGGTGTTGCAGTATCTATTCCTCACTATCTGTGTGTTGTTCATTTTCAGACAATCCAATTGCAGAGCTTGCCTTGGCTTCTCTGATAATGGGGCTGGATCCAGGGCAAAAAGCAGGGCCAGCAGTTGGTGAGAAAATATGTGAGAGTCAAGGAGAAGCCTCTGAGAAAATGTTTCTGGCTGCTTTGCTTATGCTTGGATTGATTTGCTGCACAGAGATTCTTGGAGAGTTTTCTGATTATTAATGTACCTAATTCTACAGCTTCCATATAGGAAGTAGGTTTTTCTATACAGTGAGATCCTCTGAAGATTCACAGGGATGGGATCAATGGTAGTTCAGCCTCCTGCCCCACACAATTTGTTGACTAGAAAGTTGCTGATTAAAGCTCCCATTGTGCCACTGATAATGCCAGACACTATTCTGGGGCTGTGACAATAGCCTCTGTGCCACCTGGTCCTATTCCAACATGAAAATAGCACAGAAGAGTATCAGAACATGTAGTTATATAGACAAAATTTTTGGGAAAAAAAATGTATGAGAGGGAAACAGTCAAACATTTTATATTTAGCTTTGAGAACTTTGAAAACCTTGGTACTGAGAACAAATTGGACTAAATTCTAATTTTATCTGTGCTATGAATTATGACTCTGGAAAAGTTACTTAATTTCACTGTGCCTTAGTTTCCTTAACTGTAAAATAAGAGAATAGAGAATAGGAACAGACCAGGTTCATACATCCCCCAGCTCAAGTACTCTATGGCATCTCAGTAAAGTGGGCAAATCAGGCTTCATATCATAACTATTGATTTCACCATATTTGTTATCCTATCATACTTGATCAATTGCAAAATCACTGCTGATGGAAACAAAGCCATGAAAGAGACCATTTTATACACATTCAGCTGTTGTTAGCTGCTTTTGAGTTGGCCCCAATTCATGGTCGCCAGATAGGTGGCCAATTGGACTACTGTGATCCAAAGGGTTTTTATTGGCTGATTTTCAGTAGAGAGCAAAGCCTTCCTTCCTAGTCTGTCTTAGTCTGGAAGATCTGCTGAAATTTGTTCAGTATTACAGCAAACCAAGCCTCCCCTGACAGTTAGTGACTATACCTGAGATGCACTGGCCAGAAATTAACCCCAGGTCTTCTCTACTTGTAGTAGAGAAAGTGAGACAGGCAAAAGGGAACAGTATTAAATTAGTTACCACAGTAGGAAACTGGGACTCAATTCTAATGAGAATATTTTGAGGAACTGCTTAAGAATGCTTTTCAATGTTGACATCCTGGATGACAGGATGTGTCAGGCATTTATCCACTGATTTCCATTCTCCTTTGGCTGAAGGTTGTTCCAGGAGGCATCAATGCAACTGCATCTCTGAGGTTTTCTACCTGCCACTCTTTCACAGGGTCAGAGAAAGCAAAATGGGGAGAAGAACTTCAGCTCATGCTTTATGTGGGGCATTTGCAAGTAGAGGGGGCTGTCTACCATGTCTGTCTTGCAAACAAGCGGGCCAAAGGGACATGGGAAAACATACCACAATTGTCACATTTATTTTAATCAGATAGAGTAAATTTACATCCTAATTCAGCTAATGACCACTGAAAACCTTATGAATAGAGGGAAATTGTCTCATATGTGCTGAAAGATAAGATCCTCAAGATGGAAGACACTCAAAATATGACTGGGAAGATCTACCTCCTCAAAGCAGAGTCGGTCTTGATGATGTGAATAGAGTGATTCTTTCTGGACCTTCATTTGCTAATGTGATTGACTCAAAATAAGAAGAATAAGCTGCAAATATCCATTAGATATTTGGATAATTGGAACATGGAATATACGGAGTATGAATCTAAGAAAATTGGAAGTTGTGAAAAATGAAATGGAATGCATAAAGATTGATATCTTAGGCATTCATAAGCTGAAGTAGACTGGTCCTGGCCATTTTTAATAGGACAATCATATGGTCTATTATGTCAGGAATGACAAATTAAAGAGGCATGGCATCATGTTAATCATTAAAAAGAACATTTCAAGATCTATCCTGAAGTATAATGCTGTCAGAGATAGGATAATATCCATACACCTACAAGGAAGACCAGTTAATAAGACTATTTTTCAAATTTATGCACTGACACTAAAGCCAAAGATGAAGAAATTGAAGACTTCTACCAAATTCTGAGACCAAACATGTAATCAAGATGTATTGATAATTACTGGTGATTGGAATGTGAAAGTTGGAAACCAAGAAGAAGCATTGGTAGTTAGAAAACACAGCCTTGGTGATAGAGATGATGCCAGAGATCTCATGATAGAATTTTGCATGGCCAATGGCTTATTCATTGCAAATACCTTTTTTCAACATGAATGGTCACTGTACATGTGAACCTCGCCAGATGGAAGACATACAGGAATCAAACAACCTCATCTGTGAAAAGAGACAAAGGAAAAGCTAAATATCATCAGTCAGAAAAAACCCAGGGGTTGACTGGGGAAGAGACCTACACTTTGTCATATGAAAGTTCAAGTTGAAGCTGAAGAAAATTAAAACAAGTCCACAAGAGCCAAAATATGACCTTGAGAACATCCCACATGAATTTAAAGACCATCTGAAGAACAGATTTGATGCATTGAACACCAGTGATTGAAGACCAGGTGAGTTATGGGATGATACCAAGATCATCATACATGAAGAAAGCAAAAGGTCATGAAAAAGACAGGAAAGGAAGCAAAGAACAAAATGGATGACAAAGAGACTCTGAAACTTGCTCTTGAAAGTAGAGTTTCTAAAGTGAATAGAAGACATGATGAAGTAAAAGAACTGAACAGAGTATTTCAAAGGCAGCTTAAGAGAACAAAGTAAAGTATTATAATGAAATGTGCAAAGACTCGGAGTTGGAAAATCAAAAGGGAAGAATATGCTAGTATTTCTCAAGCTGAAAGAACAGAAGAAACAATTCAAGCCTTGAGTTGTGACATAGAAGGATTCTATGGGCAAAATATTGAAGGATGCAAAAAGCATCAAGAAGATAGAAGGAATACAGAGAGGAATTGTTACAAAAAGAATTGGTTGACATTTAACCCTTTCAGGAGGTAGCATATGATCCAGAACTGATGGTGGTGAAGGAAAAAGTCCAAACTGCACTGAAGACACTGGCAAAAACAAAGGCCCTGGGAATCGTTGGACTGCTCTTTGAGATGTTTCAACAAAATAGATGGAGTGCTGGAGGTGCTTCCTCATTTATGCCAAGAAATCTGGAAGACAGCTACCTGGTCAAATGACTAGAAGAAATTCACATTTATGCCCATTCCAAAGAAAGGTGATCCAACAGAATGTGGAAATTTTTGAACAAAGCCATTAATATCACATGTAAGTAAAATTTGCTGAAGATAATTAAAAAAAAAACAGTTGCAGCAGTATATCAATTGTGAACTGCCAGAAATTCAAGCCAGATTCAGAAGGCATGGAATGAGGGATATCATTGCTGGTCTCAGATGAATCTTGGCTGAAAGCAAAGAATACCAGCAAGAGAGTTATTTGTGTTTTATTGACTATGCAAAGGCATTTGACTGTGTGGATCATAACAAATTATGGGTAACATTGGGAAGAATGGGAATTCCAGCACACTTACTTGTGCTCATGAGAAACCTGCACATAAACAAAGAAGCAGTCGTTTGAACAGAGCAAGGGAATACTGCATGGTTTAAAATCAGGAAAGGTGTGTGTCAGGGTTGTATCCTTTCACCATACTTATTCAATTTGTACACTAAGCAAATAATCCAAGAACCTGGACTAGATGAAGAAGAATGTGGCATCAGAACTAGAGGAAGACTCATTAACAGCCTGACATATAAAGATGACACAATCGTGCTTGCTGAAAGGGAAGAAGACTTGAAGCACTTACTGATGAAGATCAAAGAGTACAGCCTTCAGGATGGATTACATTTCAAAATAGAGAAAACACAAAAACCTCACAAGTGGACCAATAAGCAACAGCATAATAAATGAAGAAAAATTGAAGTTGTCAAGGGTTTCATTTTACTTGGGTCCACAATCACCACCCATGGAAGCAGCATTCAATAAACCTAACAATGCATTGCACAGGGCAATTCTGATGCAAAAGGCCTCTTTAAAGTGTTTTTAAGAGCAAAGATGTCACTTTGAAGAATAAAGTATGCCTCACCCAAGTCATGGTATTTTCAGTTGCCTCACATTCATTAGAGTTGGGCAGTGAATAAAGAAGATTGCCAAAGAAATGATGCTTTTGAATTGTGGTGTTGGCAAAGAATATTGAATGTGTCACAGACTGCTAAAAGAATAAACAAATCTGTCTTGAAGGAAGTACACCCAGAAAGCTCTTTAGAAATGAGAATGAATGGCTAGACTTTGTCCCTCATATTTCGGTCATGTTGTCAGAAGGGGCCAATCTCTGAAGAAGGATATCATGCTTGGTAAAGCAGGAGGTCAGCAAAATGGGGAAGACCCTCAATGCAATGGATTGACACAGTGGCTGTGATGACAATCATGAGCATAAGCCAGGACCAGGCAATGTTTCATTCTGTTGTACACAGAGTTGTTATGAACTGGAATTGACTCAACAGCACCTAACCAGAAATAAATAAATAAATCATTTAAACCAAAAATGATAGCTAAGACAGTGACTAGAAAAAACACGATCTGTAACCCCACGTTAGAAATATCTGTCAACTAAGTAAGCATGGAGAAGAGGGGTGGATTGGGATTTCTACTTAGGCATTATGTGCCAACAGCTGGTGGTATTAGGTGCAAACTTCAAGCATTCTCTTTACCTATCATGGCTATACTAACATTAAGAGAACCAGAGAATCATGAGCCAGCACCATATAGCTGATGACTTATCCTTTCACCGTTTCCTTCCATTTCCACGTATTTCCCCCTCTAGGTTTATAAAACTTGAAAAGATGGAAAAACAATAAAGATCACTTAGAAAATCCGTAAGTCCAACTCTTTCTACACTATGATTTAGCCTTGGGCAAGCCTATCTGCTAAAGAACAAACTTAAGAAACCTTGATTTGGACTTTAATATTCCCACTCCCTAAACTCTGAGTGAAGGACGTAGGTACTTTGATAAAGTTGATTACAAAAAACAAGCTCATAAACTTATTGGCTAATCAAAGCCTTTATAATTCAAGTAGAGTCCCATTCAAGCTAGGATTAAACAAAAGTGCATTTGTTTTACTGATACAATAGAGATATGCATAACTGGTTGTATATCTCAATTCAATTCTGACTCATGGTGACGCTATAGGACAGAGTAGACTGCACCATTACAGAAACTGACTGCCACATTTTTCTCTTGCATTTGGTTGGTGGGTTTGACCTTCTGGTTAGGGGCTGAGCATTTAACCACTGCGCTACCAGAACACTTTATGGATATGCACAGATGCAAACAAAGTCGTCTGAGCTTCAGAAGGACTGGAATCAAAAATTGTCAATTTAGCAATGAGCTCTTCTTTCATGTTAATCAGCAGCTACACCTCCTGCCTCCCCAAGCTTCCTCTACTGACTTTTATTCCAAGGCTCAAAAATAACCTTCCCTTATATCCTTCCAGCTCTAGTAATCCTTTCTAACCAAGAATTTCCTATGTTTCTTTAGGACCAAATTCTCAAGAGAGGAATTCGTTGGATTATTTTCAATTCATATTAGACCAGAAAAGTCATAAATTGTCAGAAGCTACACATATAGGTCAAGTTCTGATCATTGATCTAATGAACTCTTCCAAAGGGCAGGGGTACAGAGACCAGGACACACTTGGTAAGGCTGTGGGGAGAAGAGAATTCTTCAGAAGTGAACATGTGGAAGGCATTCAGTAATAGCCAATTATTATAAACCAAACCAAACTCACTGCCATTGAGTCGGACCTGACTCATAGCGACCCCTCCTTGGGTTTCTGAGGCAATATCACTACAGAAGTAGATTGCCCAATCTTCTTTCCGAGGAGTGGCTTGTGGGTTTGAACTGCCAGCCTTCTGGTTAGTAGTCAAATGCCTTAGGCACTATGCCACCAAATACTGTCAATAAGTTGTATACCTGTAAAAAGTTGAATTGGCAAAAGGTGTGTGATAGACATATTTGTAACAATGACAGACACACAAAAAAAATTTAGTTGTTGAGGCTACTTATGTACAATGAAATTCCTCATGGTATTTATTTTCTTGGTTTGAAGTTTAGGGTCATGGTTCATGGTGAGAATGTTAATGCTTTTGTTCTACTTCTTAATTCATTGCATAGTGTCTTGGTTCTTAAAAAAAACTTGCAAGCCAAATGGGCTATGAAATGAAGCAAACAAATAAACATAAAGGCATCTGTCCAACATAAAATAATAGGTCTCTATTCACCTAGAGCAACAGAGGAAGAGGAAGTATCAGGAATAGAATGAAAATATGGAATATGTGGCTAATTGCCTCTATAAAAAAATGCCTCTTTTGCCATGAGACTAGAAGAACTGGATGGAGTTCAGGTAACATTAATTGTGATCACAGTGTATAGAAGAATCCTGATCAAAAAGGGTAGAAGGCAGTACAGAATTTGAAATTCTCAAGGAGTCCAGACTTCTTGGAGTCATTAAGTTTGGATGAACACCTGAATCTATTGCCCTGAGATAAACCTTAAACCAAAATATCCCCTGAAGTCTTTTTAAAACCAAATAATAGTTTAGCTTAACTAATAAAAAAGTGTCTGCTTTGGGCATTATGCCCT
Source organism: Orycteropus afer afer (assembly GCF_000298275.1). NCBI lineage: Eukaryota > Metazoa > Chordata > Mammalia > Tubulidentata > Orycteropodidae > Orycteropus > Orycteropus afer. The sequence goes on along the minus strand of NW_006921736.1, from coordinate 6,282,725 downwards.
TTTAAGAAATATCTATGTGGGATCAATTTAACAAAAGCAAATTGAAAGATTGGTTAGGAACCTTACTGAGTAGTGCATTTATATAAATGGGAAAGGAACAATTCAGAAAAGGATGATGAGAATGGTTGAACAACCCAAAGACTGTAATTAATGTCATTACATGGTACATGCAGAAATTGTTGAACTGGTAAAGCAGAGGGTCAGCAAAAAGGGGAAGACCATCAATGCAATGGATTGACACAGTGGCTGTGATGACAATCGTGAGCCTAGCCCAGGACCAGGCAATGTTTCATTCTGTTGTACACAGAGTTGCTATGAACTGGAATTGATTCAACAGCACATAACCAAAGATAAATAAATGAATTAATTAAACCAAAAATGATAGCTAAGACGGTGTATGGTTTGCTATGTATATTCTCAATGACAACAACAAAATAAATAAAATTTTTTAAAATTATGTATCTGGTACTTAAATAATTTGTTGTTGTTATGTGCCGTCGAGTTGGATCCGACTCATAGCGACCCCTCCTTGGGTTTCCAAGGCCGTATCACTATGGAAGTAGATTGCGCCATCTTCCTTCTGAGGAGTGGCTGATGGGTGTGAACAGCCAGCTTTCTGCCAGTCAAGTGCCTTAGGCACTACGCTACCAGAGCTCCCACTCTAGATTCTTCACTACTGTGTTGTTGTTGTTGTTAAGTGCAGTTGAGTCGTTTCTGACTCATAGCGACCCCATGCACAGCAGAACGAAACACTGCCCGATCCTGCGCCAGCCCCGCAATCCCTGCTATACTTGATCCCATCATCGCAGCCACTGTATCAATCCATCTCGTTGAAGGCCTCCCCCTCTTTCGTGGACCCTCTACCCTACCAAGCATGACATCCTTCTCCAAGGAATGGTCCCTTCTTACAACATGACCAAAATAGGTGAAACGAAGTCTGGCCATTCTTGCTTCCAAGGAGCATTCTGGCTGCACTTCCTCCAGGACAGATCTGTTAGTTCTTTTAGCAGTCCATGGT